>NW_007578082.1:633890-717915 GCF_000690725.1 Stegastes partitus
TGGCTGGCGAGAGGTGGGGGTGTCACTGTGGGAAGATCGGCTGCATGTTGTGTCTGCGCGTCTCCCCCAGCCTTCCCTAAATCAAGAAGGCAGAAGTGAGAAACGGTTGAGAAGTACGACCAGTGTCTTCCTGTTATGTGTGCGTGAAACCCCAGACGGCTGTCTAAGTTGCTCGCACGCAAAAGCCGGCCCAGGAACCATGGCAACGGCAGGTCCTCACATGCAGAAGGCGGAAGTGAGCCGACGCGCTGAGGAAGTTATTGGTTTTTTGATGGCCATCGCCGTGGTTTCATGAGAAAGACCGTGACTCGGCCCCTTGTGCTGCGCCGACGGTCAGCCGGCGTGGGAATGTAATGTACAGGATGATGACAGTGATGACACCTCTGGCCAGACACCCAGTCGGTCAGACTGATCCTTAAACACAAGGACAGAAGTCTGCATTGACATGGATGGCATGTTAGATTAAAATAGATTAGTCAGGCGGCAGCAAAGAGATGTGTCTTGATAAAGCTCAAGCAGAGCCTGCAATCTGCAGCACTTCCCTCACCATCATGCACATTCTCAGAAACACATTATTCATGCAAACTACTAGCATTCCTGCATTGTCTGACAGTTCTCTCGAAACACAGGCTCACAAGCATCTCTCTCCGTGACGTGAGGAGAGTCAGCCCCCAGCTCTGCCGTCATTGTGTCCGTCTGCTGCCGTGGAAACAGTGGCGTAAGTCTCACCTGGTCTTAACAAACCACAGCAACCTCACCCTGTCTTTACCTCTGAAATTCTCTCCCTGGAGCTGTGTGTCTTTGTGTGTGTGCGAGATTAAAGGTGTGGGTGGCATTTACAAGTCATCAACCACAGACATTCGGCAGAAGCATTTACTTAATAAATGAAGTAAAACTTTCTTCAGATAGACACAGCCACAGAGGTTTAACGCTGCCTGTGGGGCCACTCAGAGTGGCTTGAAGGGAGTCACGCCGCAATGATTTGATGCCTCTGACCTCCTGTTAGTCAGACCCTCATTGAGGTTTTAAAGGTCACTTTTCCCTCTCTCATCGTAAGCCGCCTGATGACTAATCATCATTATCAGATATTGGGCAAATAAGCTCAGAGTAAACGCAAACTCACTCCTGTGAGTTCTTGTGGTTGTCTGGCTCATGCAGTGTCTCCAGCAAAGAATATCTTACAACACAGATGAAATTTCATCCTAATCTCTGCATTTCTGTACTGCAAATATTCAGACACTTTGCTTTCTGTTTCAGTTTGTATCTGCAGGCTATGAATAAAGTGAGTAATGAATCCATCATATATATCTTTTACTGACTTTTATATAGCAACACTGTAGGCTAGACCATGCTTTCTGTAACACTAATCGCATTTATTTCCAAGCCTGAGCTGTGCACAAGCTGAGATATTTGACCTACTTGTGCATCAGTCCTTTCTGGTATTTGCTGTGGTGCATTTAAATGTTACATCTGCCTACCTGTACCTGCACTAAATGATTTTCCCTACTTACTGTATTCCATTTTTATATGTACATAGCAGTATTAACTTGCAGAGCAGAGGAGGCATTTCATCGTGCAGGAGTAATGTGTGGCTATGAATGTGGCTGTTTCCTTTCATATCCCATAGCCACACCTGCCACAGCCGGGCTTCTGCTCGGCCTCAAGCCTCCTAGGAGCGCCTAGGTTGACCAAACATGCCACCAAGCACCCACGGGGGAAGGGCTCCCCTCAGCCAGAACCCCGCAACCCCCAGGCCTCAGCCTACCCGAAAGCCAAAGAAGGAGTCGGTCTGAGGCGGCTGAGGAGAGAAACCACCCTCGCCTCTAACTCGGTTCTGTGGTGCTCAGACACCAGCGGCTGAGAACCGAACTGGGACGAAGACAAAACTGGAAACAGATCACGTAGAAACAAGCACCTGATACTGACTGCAGTGCATCTGTGTGCATGCAGCTGAGAGAGAGTGAAAGAGAGAGAGGAGTGGTGAGGGAGTGAAAGAAGGGGGGAGAAGTTTATGGGCTGCTAAATGCCAGACTCACCACAGGTGGGAGCTCCACTGTCGACCCCATTAAAAACAAGCAAAATGGAGGGTCTGTTCAACTACTCTGTGAGTTGACGTCCAACAATGCTGCAGGCAGACACAGAACAACACATCGGCAATAAGAAAGTGCACTTGATCAGTTTTCTCAGCATGTTGACACACTTGTAAATGCCATGTGGTTTGGTTAGAGGGGGGACAGGCTGCTAGGGTCTTCTGGGAAGTCCCCCCGCAGTCAGAGATGAAGGTTACTAGCTGCAACATCTTCCAAATGCAAGTGGAGGTGAATCACTTGTTAGCTGTGAAAAGGAAAACCAAATGTTGTTGACCTAAAAAAGAAATATAGAATTGCTTGGACTTTTGTAGTCTGAAAATCCCCCAGAAAAAGTACATTTGTTCTTCGGCCAAAATGGCATCATTGCCTACTCACTTACTTACATCTGACAGTTTATTCCAAGCAACAAAAAAAAAAAAAAAGTCAAATTCAATGAAGATTCTGCTGATGAACTAAACTCTAAAATTTCGTTTTAGAAATGATAATTTTCTTAATTACAGTTCTTTTCGTATCTTTTCACTGCCTGCGATTTTGTGGTAAGGTAAGCGGATCCTATTGAGGTCCATTAAATTGTCCAGTAAAAGGCTACTCCTATGCGGCCTGGTTTTAGGGCCCTGGTTAAAAACACAAAACCAAGCCAGGCTTTTAGGGTTGGTGCAAGGGAAAACCACCACTCCACGACAATGAATATTTTACCTTGCTACCGGCAGTCCAGCAGCATTTAGTGACCACAGGCAACGTTAAGTGTTCCTGACCAGAGGCGAAGGGGGCACTTAACAAATGATAATGCCCACTATCTGTCAGTGCTCTGGGCTGCCACTGCTGCCTGAGAGCTCTATGGTGGCTGGAGCCAGACCACTCTACGCCCACCGCTGACCTGCCAGCTAACCACACACTCCACAGCCTGCAGCACACACACCTCTACTTCCTGGTGGGAAGAGGGACTCTGGTCAACAGTGCAATGACAGCTGCCACTCTGGTGGCTGGCTGACCCTCTGACCCCCGCCATCAGTACAGAACGACACCAGCCTGACCTCCTTAAGAGGCTTTTTACAATAACAACAGATAACCACGATCGCATCCAAGGAAATGGAGGTTGAGTGCAGGTTTTTGTGGGGGTTACCTTAATTTGTTACATCAGAAAAGGTACGTAAGATTTTAGAACCAAACACCATTTACATTAAAGCACCATATGCACTCTGTAGTTGAGGTATGTGCTCAGATCTGCGAAAAAGCTTTTCAGGCCGATGCGATTAGCAAATCAGATCGGCTTCAAGTGTGTTTCGGAGGTGGTTGGGATGTACATTGTGTGCGGTGTGATGCTGGGCAGAGGCAGGACAGCCACTGATAACTCTTGTCTGATTGGATTTGCCACCCAAGGGGACCTCCAATGTGAGCTAATTGTTGACAGGCAGTGCGCTAGATGCCTTCGGCCCACTCTGATGGTTTCACATGACACGATAACAGTGGAGGGTCTCTGGGGGGAGCTGAGGTGTGGCGGGCAGAGAGGACATGTGAAATGATGCTTATCATCCCGGATCCAGGTCGGCTCAGAAGTCGCTGTAAACATGGAGCACTGAGTGAACCAGTAGTAAAAGTGGATGTGATTTAATGCAGTAGCTTTTTTTTTTTTTATATAGTTTTATTCCAATAGCACCCATCATCACCTGTGCTCTTTTATCCCCTGTCCCTGAAATTGAATAAAACAAGAGTGTTCCGCTTGCAGTCAAATAAAACTGAAAAGGGGAAAGGGAGGAAGACATCAACTTCACATCTCACTTTCCTCTAAACTTGGCCTGAAGAGCAGCCAAAGAAACAGCGACAGCAGCCCAAGTAGTGAGTGAGGGGAAAAGAAAAAAAAAAAAAAGGAGAAAGAGTAGCCAGCGGGCCCTCTGTGTGGTCCTCCTTGAGAGCGTGTTCTGTTTAACTCTCGCCAAAGTGTTTTAAAGTGTTACAAGTGCATTAGTGCTGTGGGTCACGCCTTTGCTTGGCTAACCTCTGACCTCCAGCCCCTCCAGCAGCTCCGGGCCGCAGAGTGAGCTCATGTTGAGGGGGTTAGGCCCCACTGTTTGGAGAGGGAGTCGCCCCAGGGAAGTGGAGGGGCGGCTGCAGAGGAGAAGGCCGGGCGGCGGCCTGTAATGATCTCCTCATGGATCTTTAATGGCTCCCCTCCGTTAGTGTTAGTGTTCGCACTGGGGGGACACTGAATTATTCAGCAGGCTAAAACTGTGATCACACACAGACATGCTCACAGATTTATATTCCTACACACACACATCCTTGCGCAAGAACGCTTGAATGCAAACATACACACCCACACTCATGCACACGACAATAATTTCTCACTCAGTGGACCGTTATCTTGCTTATTTGTCATTCTTCCACTGACTGATTTCATGCAGCCCCAAAATAACATCTGCCAGTTTTTCTGAGAACTGTTAACACGGTGACTTTGCTGAATGTGCAGTCGCACAGTGAGCGTGTTGAAGACATAACATCCTTTGGCAACATCACGTTGCTTGTAAAAGGCCAAAGATAGTGAAGGTGCTTATCTCCATGTTATTTTTCAAATATCTCATTGATCAGCAGTTACTTTTCACATAATGCTCCAGAACTTTCGTTTCTGTGCTGATGTTTTTGTACAGCTCATGCATATCAGTTATCTGCTTATCAGTTGTGTAGCAAAGCATCTTACTCATCAAGCTGTGAAAATGTCACAATGCTGCGCCTCAAGAATGTCTGTGGTTTTTATTTTTCATTCGTTTTCTTTGTGTGTGTGTTCAAAGTGACCATGCCACCTAGTGGTGCTCCAGCCACAGGTTTCTCCTCGCACTGACTTCCCTATCAAGCTGCACAACAAAGTCACATTTACTAAAGATGAAGGTAAAGATCTCTGACAGGCTGCAGAGTTGATAGTGTGGCTTCAGGTCTAGACTGAAGTTTACAGCCTGAGCAATCACTCCTGTTTCCTCCTTGATCCCTTGAACCCAAAACCTCTCGCTATATGAAAATGTTATCAGGACCCAGACCGTAACCGCTCTTGTAAAACATACACATTCTGTGACCCCTGTGTCATTAGAAACAGTGTTAGGGAGAGGCTTCCACTCGGACCAGCTGCGAGTCTTGAGGCCTGCAGCCTCTTAAGCAGCTCTGGGCTGCCTGAGCTAATTGCCAGCAGTAGGGGCACAGTTCACTCCACTGTCTGGGCCTTACAACCTGCACCAGAGGCCTGACCTTCATTAGTCAGGCCACAGCGGGCTCACTGGAGGAGACCCGCCGCGGATTTTAATGACCGAGCTGTCGTAATATTGAGAGCCCTAAATATTTCACTCTCTCTTCTCACTCAGCGTGGTTCCTGCTGCAGCTACACAAGAGCTGAACGCATCCACTGTTCTGCTGCTTGATGTGTGTCAGAGTCATATTAAAAACTCGTTACATATCTTGTAGGTTAATATCGGTGGAAAAGCCTCGAGTGTACACATCAGGGTTTAATATAAGGCTGCTTTCATGATGCTGCTCACTGTAGCATAAACGCTGCATTGTCTCCCTACAGGGCTGCACTCACTGTTCAGTATCAGCAGCAGCAAGGAAATGTGTGTTTTTCTGTGTATAACACTATAAGCCCTGATTGAACATGTCACTGATGGCTGATGGGGGGTCCCTGGGTAGTAAATGACCCATCGCCTCTCTGGGCGAGCTTCATCTGTCTCCCTCTCTCTCTCTCTCCCGCTTCTCCTTCAGCCCCTTAAGAGGCCGGCTGCAGTTTTCACTGTAGACCCAGGGGTCAGATGGAAAACATACACTCATAAACAGCATCTATTATTCATGCTTTCAGCCCGGTGATCCACTCACAGCACGTACCGGCTACAACAGCTGTCCAGCCACTCCAGGCACTGACAGACAGATCGGATCAGTCTAACAGCAACATCTACATGCGAGTTAATATACGACTGCTTTAACGAACTGCAGTTATCGCCGCAGCTTACTGAGATAAACACATCTGCGTTGCATCTGTGTTCAAAATAAGGCAGCCGCACACACTTTTGACAGCACGTACACTTTTATGAAGCTGATGATGATCACTTGTTGTAAATACACTGTTTGTATTGTTGCCTTTTTCTAATCAACTGGCTCAAAACATTGGGCACAAAAAAAATGAGTCATTCGAGTATTATGAAGTCCTCTGTTGATGTCTAACAGGAGCAATTAGGACTTTTCCAGCACAGTGATTGTGTCATTTGACTATGTTAGTAGTTTGTGTAAGTGTGGGCCCAGCTTGGCCAAGATTTGACAGTGTGTTAGTGTACTAATCCATTAGGGTCCCCAAAGGCCTTGTGATTATACACACAGCTAATACACACATTGGCGCTTTTCTTCTGAGACTTTTTTGCTGATGGTATCAGCGGCTGCTTGGGTGGTTTTCGGTGTGTATGTGCGACCGTTGGAGGTGGACGGGTGGGGCAGATGGATGTGCGCGCCTGTATGTGCATTTGGGGTCTGGCAGCTCGTAATGCTTTAGGTCAGAGCAGAGAGTGATGCTCGTCTCCCCTTTGACACCCCACCCTCACCCACCCCGGCGAGCTCCTGCAAGCTCCCCTCGTTTTTTCCTCCCAACCCCACCCAACCTTCACAGCGAGCTCAGCAGTAAGTGACTCCCGCTAACGACCTCTAATGATTTTAATCATCCGCAATCAGGAGCAGGAGTCATGAATCTCTGGACCAGAGACAGAGAGACAAGACAGACAGGGAGAGAGGGAGTGCGTTTTCTTTGGCGGGGGCAGCCGAGCAACAGAAGGGTGGTCATATGGAGTGTAGGAGCCTGGCACAATTACCTCCAGAGCTCTATGGGAACATGACTCCCAACTCCAGAGCAGGAGATGAGGGAAGAGAGCGCCGTTCTGGCTCAAGCAGGCTTGATTTGTTGGCTTGCTGTTGTGATATCGGTAACAGGAGAATCTTAAGTCTTCATCATGTAATTTGACAGTCGGTTTCCAACTCATCACTGTAACGCTGTGCAACGACCATCCCAGCGGATGATTTCAGTGCTCTGTCTTGATGACTTTAACTTTTGGTTATGGTTCGTTGAGCGAGGAGGAAAACGAGGGGTAGATACAGTGGCATAAAGAGACGGAGTGGATGAAAGAACAAGACGACGCACGGACTTTGGAGACGTGAACAAGAACACAGTCAGGTTGACTGAACCATCAGTAGCACCTTCACCCAAAAAAAGGCATGCAAATATATAAACACAAACTCATGGACTGCAGACTAAATATAAATGTCCCTGCCTACAGACATTCTTTTCTCACTTTTCACTTCTCCAAAACCCTCAAAAATACAGTACATCCACATCCTCCCTTATGATAAAAATATAACTTGCAACATTTACTGACTCTCAGTGGAGCTCCACATTGGGAACACAGCGAGGTTGTTTGCGGCTGCCGGGGGAGCCAGTGAGGAGGGGAGGCGGGGGGCGATTTGAGCGGGGCCCTGCCAGAGCCGCATGAAGCAGGACCACCCAGGGTGGCGTCAGGAGCTTGGCAGGGGTTCAGGGAAGTTGGTCGGCGGGCCGGCTGGCAACCCGTGCCCGGGGCTGAGGCAGCAGGCGGCAGCAGGCACTCTGAGGTCCTGCCAGAGTGGACAGAGATATTCAGCTCAGCCCACAAAGGCCACTTCAGCCTCCCACAGCATAACACAGCAGAGCCACAGTGATAGAGAGAGAGAGAGAGAGAGTGTGTGTGTGTGTGTGTGTGCAGGAAGGATTGTGTGTGTGTGTTTGTGTGTCCATCCATGTAGGTCGGGTAAAGTTTGGGGAAAGTTGAAGGAGATATTTTTAGGATCTCGTTTCCCCAGATATAAGAGACCTCCCATATGGAAATGAAGAGGTTAAACCAGAAAATGTTTATTCATGAGAAGTCCATACATCAGCAGTACGGCGTCTATCTTAAGACATTCGAGCTTTGCTGAACAATACATAACAGCGCAGTGCATTACTTGTGTATAAAGCACTGCGCACATCTATAAGCACAGTAAATGTTAACCAGTTCCTCTCTGCCGGCCTTCGCAGTCGTCGATTAGGCTGCGAAACAAAGACTTTCCCTCGTGTTTATCTCTTCCAATGGGGCCAGTCATTTCATCGCAGCACTTACAGCTTATAAACTCCTTGACAAATCACATTAGTATTTAGCTTCTCTCAGCAGTTTACTGCCTTGCTGCCAAAGTATCGTTTATCACCCTGTAATTCACTTTACTAGGTAAATTCACTTTGGCAGGTCTGTTGGGTCTGTCTGCAGCAGAGGATGTCGGAGGAGAGGAGATGCTGTTTGAATTTAAAACACCTTGAGCGATGTTTTCGAAAATCAAATGTGAAAATAATGTGGGTCACATCATGTGTTTAGGGTTTCCTGGCATCAAACAAACAGCGACAGCGAACAGTGGTGCTGTTGTCGAGACGTCTCGACACTCATACCGTGTGTTTTCATCCTCTCCTCTTCTCTTCCTGTGTCTTTCCCATGAGAGGACCAGTGTGCATAACTCTCAGGCCTGATTCCATTTAAGGCTTATAAAACTTTCTCGAACACAAAATAATATTTGCTGTCAAGCTTTTATTGAATTATGCCAGCAGAGGAAAAAAAAAAAACAAAACAAAGATGGATGTGTAGGCTCCAGGAGGACAGATCAAAGTTTACAAGATTCACTTCTGGGCGTATGATGCTCAGTGTTTTAGTCAAATATTGAATTATTTTTGATGCTCATGAAATACAACTGGCGTTCTTCTGACATCAATATAACCAGAGTCATTCTCCCATATCGTTGTTTTTTAGGTTTTTTTTTAAAGTCTTGCCGTGTTATTTATATTTCTAACACAGACTTTTTGTAAAATCCATTTCAGCCCATTGAGATCTATAAATCCTGTGGAATCTCAGTAAACGTCTTACAAATAATATTGTTGATGCCATTACTCCCACACACACACACACACACACACACACACACACACACACACACTGGTGTTAAGTGATATTTTATTGGTAAGGTTTTTTTTAAAATGTCCAATATTTTTGCACAGTTTATATTGTTGGCTCTATTATTTATTGTGTGACCGAGGATTTTTAACAGACTGCACATTCTTAAACGGACAGATCTGAAGGTGCAAATGTGTTTAGTATTTCTTTCTGACTGCACATGAGTTACTGCGGAGGTCATTTGCATGTGCTGTGTATGAGCAGGAAGCACAGCCAGCCGTGAACAAGACAAAAGTAATATGAAACACAATGTTCCAGTCGTTCACTTCATATATTTGACCAATAAAAGTTGTTGCACTTTTTAGTCAAAAAGAGATTTAAAAATAAAAACTGGTACAACCATTTAAAATTACATAAACATACAAGACACCGATAATCATTCAGAAAAAGACCTTTAAGGCATTTTACTCACTTGTTTACACAAATTATTATTCTTAAATTTATCAGACATGCTTGAGTGTACTTCTGACTCATCTATTTTCAGCATCCATTTATTTAATAAATGTACTTTGATGTTTTAGGTCACATTTTCCTATCTATTGGCAAGATGTGTTTTTGTTGTTGTTGTTGTTTTTCTAAATTTATACTGAGTAAGAAGCACTAAATGTGCTAGTTATTTCGAGTACTATAAGTGTTTGTTTCTGGGTGCCACGGGGCACGCTCATGTAACAGGTTGGGAGTGAAAGTAAAACAGTATTTTCATTTATTTTGTTTTTGTTATCTGCCAGTTTCTTTCTATGTTTCTCTGTAACATTAAAGTGTCGGCTGCATAAAGCTGCTAAATTGTTAAATCAAATCTTCTTTCCTAAATGATGATGATAAATGCGTTGATACTAGATGTGTGTTCCATTTAAATAACCCACATAAGAGGAAAACATGCGTCAGCTGGCTGCACTGCTTGAAGCAGATTTTGTCACTCAATACTGAGCGAGTACGTTTCTGACAGATTTAAAGGTCATATATGCTTCCATTTATACAGCTGGCAGCTACTTTGGTAACATATAGAAAGTGAGTGAGCAGAAGTCCAGCACTGTTTTGTATTTCCTGGAGGCAGTAGGTGTAAGCTCGGTTTGGATCCATCTAAATACCAACACTGCTACAAGTTTGAGATGCATAATATTAGATTATGATTTTAAAGAAGCCACTAAACCTGCTCCTCTTCTGTCACTGACCAATCCTGTTGCAAGCTTTAAAAGCAACAAAGGCAGACGTGAGGTTGGCAGGGCCCGAGCTGCCACACCGCACCTCTTGCCTCCGCATCTTGTTTGAGTTGAGTGGAGCTCATGCAGGGGCAGGGCAGGTGTTTGACTGATCTCCACAGCCTATTTCCCCAGGCCGTTTATCACTGTCACAGCCACAGCCCAAATCAAACTCTCCCCCCCCGCGCTCAGCCTCCCGCCTCCAGCAGCCAGCGATCTTAAAGCTTAACAGACTGCTGTGGCTTCCTGATGCACTCAAACGTAGCTCCCCACCGCTCCGGCGTTCATCCTCTGCTCGTCTTTCACCTGGCTGAGCCTGTGCATCTCATCACCTATGTTGCCTTTAGGCTGCCTCATGCTGTTCCCCATTCTCTCAGCGTCAGCTCGCCGGTCTTATCCCCGTCCATCAGCGCAGATAAATTGCCCCAATCTTTCCCCTTTGCCCCCCCCCCCTTCTCCACGATACATTTGCAATTAATTTATTTTGCCTCGGTTTCCTCTCCCCGTGCCTCTCCTTCCCCTTGATCCATAGCGGAGCAGTCTGGAAATGATTTTGACGCTTTAGCTGTAGCGTGCAGCTGCCTGTTGGGGACATTTTGCACTCTCTGACTTTTTATTACAAGAGAAGGAGGTTGTGAGGGAAAGATCGTTTCATAAAAGGTTGCAAAGTTTTTTTTTTTTCTCCCCCAGAACTGTACAGCTTTTAGGAATTGTTGTTGTAAACAATGCAGCTCCTTTCACAGGAAGTTCAGTTGTGTTTATTTATCTTAATTGATGATATAATCAAGGAGTGGGCACATGTGAAAACAGCCTCAAAGCACATCGCAGAAATGTGTATCTTTGCGTCCTACATGTGGCGGAAGTGGTTGGTTAAGGTAGCTGTGAAGTTGTGAAGGCGTGAGCTCTGAGGTTTGCCGTGCTGCGGGCCCTCCACCCTAACACCTCTCCCCACCCTGCTCATCTCCCGCTCCCACTTGTAGTGAAACACCCACTGACCCTCACACTCTCTAGCAACGTTCAGCTGACCGGGCAAATCACTACCGGCGCTAAAACATTAGTGGCAACCACAGGCCAGAGATAATATAGCACATCTCTACCTCCATCATCATGTTTTCAAACTGAATAGTTCCTAATGTGTGTGATTAGATGAACATGGCTTTTGTGGCCAACAGTTTGATCGTAGTTCAGCTGTGTTTTCTAACTGCAGTCTGTAAATCCTGTGTTGACCAAATGAAAACCATGTAAGATGACACTAGCCCTTGTGATGCTAATTAATTCTCAAAAACTCCATGTAAGTGTATTCTTATTATATAAAAATAGTCCCTCGTTTACCCGTCAGGAATTCCAATCATATTTTATCTAAGTTACACAGTTTTCCTTTTTATTAGACAATGAGTGTATTTAAGTAGGAGCTGTTTTTACCTTTTTGACATGTTTCTACTGACACTTCAGTCTTCCTCAGAAACATCACTGACGTTGTGGTGACGTGTCTTTATCGGCTGGTGGTTTCCTGGAAGAGGCACCTTCTCCAGAAAACCACCAGCTGATAAAGTATACTTAAATATACCCATTGTCTGATAAAAAAAAAAAAGAAAAAAGCATATATCTATAATCAGAGTAGACAAAATTAGCCTTATCATGCTTTTATCTAAGTTATTTGCAACTTCCTTTATGAAAATTAAAACAATTGGACTTTGAAACAATCTACAAAAGTCTTCATTGTTATATTATCTGTTCGACAGCAATGATAGAGAAGCACTTTAGCTACTTTTCTGTGCAGTGCAATGAAATGCTGTGGCAGATACAAAAATGCCTACGTTTGTAGTTTGAAAAAAAAAACCAAAAACCTATAAGTTTCTTGTGTGGCAACCCCATTTGGCCCTTCAGCAGTCATGTCAATGAGGACACTGAAGTGTGTCACATTTTTTCAAAACACCTCTTATGGAGCAGGTAGGTGTGGATGAATGTGGCAAACCACACGATTGAACATTTAGTTTTAACTATGAGATTAGAAGAGTCATGATGTACTGGCATTGCTGAAAAGCATAATATTTAGAAAAATGTTAAACACACATACAAATAATCCAGTGCCAATAACCATCTGGTTAACACGCCGGTATAATAGGTGGTGGTGTTGCAAATTAACACTGGTTACCATCAGCCATAAAATGCCCAAAAGAAGGAGAAGACATGCTAACTAGTTAGCACGCTTTTATTACAGCATGTGGCTGCTGCTGCTGTCACACAGCATCATGACAGAGGAGATGACAGACAACAGCGAGACACTCTGTTTTATTTCAGCTGACATTGTATTGATGGCAGATGTTCGGCCTTGTGGATGTTTATCAGTCTGTCGGCTTTGTGCTGTCCATGGAGTGTAGTTTTTATAAACTTTTGTACAGTAGCAGACTCTCCACATTGCTACACTCGTATTTTGAGCTCGTAATTCATTTGCCAAAAAAAAAACACAGAAGTTAAAGTTTTTTTTTTCTATAGATATTGCTATAATATTATCATTGTGAACTTTTTGTCAATGATAATTGTGTTGTGAAAATCTGATAAGATAACATAAGATAAGATAATTCTTTATTGATCCCCACAGTGGAAATTCAGGCATTACAACAGCACAAGACAGTGACACACAAAGAATACAATAGATAAAAATATGAAAGTATATATATATATATATATCAAGAAAAAAATCTCTATATATTGTTATGATATCGTTAGAACTAAATGAAAGCTTTTCCAAACTGTAACCATGTGGTTCATCTTTAATCCATAATTACAGTTGTGAAATTGAAAGTTCATTCCTTAAATTGGAAACAGCAGGTAAAAAATATAATGTCATGCAATCAGCACGTGAAGACAGTTTTCTAAATTCTTTTTTTTAAGTCTTAGAACCCTATATTAGGCTACGGAAAAAAATTCTTGATGAAAAGTTAAGGATGATTTTAAAAAGCTGCGGAATAGCTTTCCAACGTCCAATACAGTGAGGATGTTTTGTAAATATGACTATTTCTGATAATTTTGGAAAAATTAACAAACAATGTAGTTCTTCATTTAGCCTTCAGGACTTCATTCAAGAATTCCTGCTGGTAAGCCTGCCTTACCTCAGATCCACCTATTCCTGTCAGTACTAAGCTGTGCTCTGTGACCCTGTGGGTTGCTTTTGCCCTGCAGATGTTTAATCTGAACTGTGAAGCAGCACCTTAGCTGTTAGCTGGTCATCAATCAAACCAAGTCAAGGTGTAATTAAGCTTCAGAAAGATTTCCAAACACATTGATATCAGGTTTCACTGCCTTCACTGTGGCACGCACGACCCTGCTGCTGACTGTTTTGAAATTATTGCTGAATAATGGATTTTAATTTACAGCTATGGATTATTAAAACCTATCAGCGAGTTGTAATTCTTGGCAAACACAACGATGTTTGCTCATCGGGACAAATGCTGTGGTGGTGGAATACCATGGAGAGAACTCCCTGCAGATAGTGAGAACTTGTTTTACAGCCAATTATGTGGCCACTGGTCAAACAGTTGTTTATATTGCCACCACTATGGTCGATTTGTTACCCTCCCTCAATATTTCAAGTGCATGAGTGTGTATTGGGAGTGTTTGTGCACCATCCCACAGTCCCGCAGCCCAGTGGTCGTCTGGCGGTTTTAGGGGGAGCATCTCCACCCCGAGCACAAAGTTGGCTAATTGCCCCCCACAGCCGCACCACACACCCATACGGAGACACACAAACACACACACACACACACACACCAGTCTTCTCTGTTGTTCTGCTGGTTGGAGGGAGGAGGGGAGGATTAATCCTAATTGCGATGTGTGGGAGCCTGGAGAGAGGCCAGGATTACTGGGGGCTTCTCCTTGATCCGCAGAGATGCTGATGGTAATGCTCCCTGCCCATCCCCTGGCAGCTGCCTGCGCCATATACGCATATGTATTGGACACACGCCACTCCCACGCACACATGCAGCGGAGTACAGTTTCATGAACACAGCAGCCCATAAGTATAGGTTGTGTGTCCTGAATCACCGGGGTTGGTGATTCACTTCTCCCAGTGCAACCTTAGCCTCTGTGCGAGTGTGTGTGAGGCTGTGGCCTTGCGTCAGGGCTGCTGCGCTGCTGTTTATGTCTGCTGTCGTGTACGCAGGCTGCACCCCCAGCTGACGCACTACCACCTCAGCGGGGTTAACCCAGTCTACAGTGGGACACGGATTTAGCTTTCGCTGCAATGTCTGCTCATTCATTGTGACTTTGTGCCCTATTTTATAAATTTAACTTTGCAAGTAGCCAAATAGTAGTTGCATTCATACAAAGACAAGGAGCACAAGGGTGGCCTTGTGGTTCATTGGCTGAGCCTCTGTACTTTTAGTAAATGTGATCAATTTGACTGTGACCCACCTCCTTGTTTCACCAGCACTCGGCCTTTTTATTGCCTTTTGATTTCTGCAAAATTAATTTTAAAATGTGCTCAATCCTAAGTTATATAAACCTCTTAAACCACTTATAATATCAGTGTTATTATGGTGTTTAAAACAGTTTCATAACCATCATCTTGGAGGCAGTGTGAATACATAAAGCCGCCTCTTGTGAAGTTTCTCCCTTTCAGCATGGAGCTCCAGACCGGACCCTTTCTGCCCCGTCAGGCCTCTCCACCATGTACTAGCCATTGTGTGAGAAGCCGCAGGCCTGCCCTACTCCCTTAACAAAATCATGTCAAAAAGCAATTAATATCTTAATACCTCCATCAGCGCCAACCACCAAGCCGCCAAAAGGCCCGACTCTTTGTTTTTTCCGCCATGGAGTCGGCTGCCGCGCTGCTCTCGCCTGGCCCGTGGTTTCCTCGGTTTCATTTCCCTGTGCCCCGGTGGTCAGCTGTGGTTTTCCAGGGGGCATGGGGTAGGACGTTGTGGGCAGGAAGGTCCTCCACTCCACCCGAGCATTAAGTACTACTCTTCAGGCCTAAGAGCTCCAGTGGCCGCAGCCCTGGCCCCATCTAATGCAGCGGCCTACAGATCAGACCTGACCAAAGACACTCATCCACTCTGCTTGGCTTTCCATCCATTAAGAACACACCAGGATAATGTCGACACCTCTGATTCCTGCAGGGGATTTGATCTCCGGGGAGGTTTACTGCACAGGGCTGGGTGTTTTCTCATCCGTTTGAATGTTGATCCCCTTTTGGAGGACTTTGCTGAACACAATTGCTCTATTTGTAGATGTTGTGTCTCGCTGAAGATTTATCTTTGCATGTTTCTCTCTTACATATCAAGGCTTGTTGGAGGAAGATTAATGATGGTGTCTCTTCTATTCTTAAGCCGCATAGGATGGAATAAGAAAACGCTGACATTTCCATTTGTTTTGTCTTTGCACAGCTTATATGAGCTTATGTTGCACAAGCATTAGCCAGGTAATATTAACCACACAAATTCACACAATACCTGGCTCCAGTTAGGTGTTTCTTTTAGAGCTTAGCCCTTCAAAGGGAAGAAAAAGATGGGTTTTGACTTCTGAGCCATGGCTCCACAATATTTGGTTTCTCTACATTTTCATTCATTTCTCTTGGCAGGCAGGGCCAGTAACTGGTGGAAGGTCTTGGCAGAACATGCGATAAAAGCTCATGATTAAAGGGACTAAAATAAGTACTGTATATAACTCATGTGTCCATTAACCACCGAGAAGAGAGACAGAAGGAGCAAAAAATTGTTTTTCTTTTCTACCCTTGCCTTGCCAGTTACTCTATATTATAAATGTAAATTATATTCATCCGCATCTCCTCTTCCTTCTCCTCTCGGTTTAGCTCTCTTTTATATTGCACCTTCTCATTGGGAAGGTTATATGTGTCCTCTCTGGCTTATGAACTTTTGTGATGCATGTACTATATGATCAGTACGGTTCACTGGCTTCTTTTGTTAACTCTTGTTCACACACACAATACACAGTGCGTGCACGTGTACACACACTGACTGTCCACGGTCATCCGATCCCAGCCAGCAGGCCCACACACCTTGGCCGGCCTGGGTGGTGGTGCCTTTGAGTACACTGTCGTGGTTTGGACCCGGGCCCCTGCCTGGCTCGCCTGCCTGCATCTGTGCTTTAGCTCCTCTGGACAGTCCGTCTCACTCTGCTTTTGGAGACCTGGCTGCACAGCTTTCCTTTACCTTCAGACGGCAGCTAAATAGCAGCTGTACAAACACATATACATTAAACCGGGCCCGTATTAATGACTTTATGTTGGAGCCTCTCTGCGGCGGCGGTTCTGATATTCTAAGAAGTTGTAGCGGTCGTTGTAGTGACGGTGGTCTTTATGCATAGAAGTGCTGATGTCGGCTGACTTTTTCAAGGGCACACACGCCGGTGGAGAGCGATGGCGCGGAACCAGCTGGACCGGGCTGGACTTCAGGAAGTGGATTTTGAAGTGTGTAGCATAAGCGTGATTGACCTGACGTGGACAGTGTAATAAACTATTGGGTTACAAGTGATCTGGCTGTAGTGAGCACATTGTCTTTTTTATAATGACAGGTTTTATGATTATGGGCTTTGAATACCACATCTGCCTCGGGCCGCGGCGTTTTCCAGAACTTTGATTTATCTTCGAAGGGATGAGACAGTGAACCAATTGAACAGCTTGAGCAGTGATTGTTGATGGTTTAAGACAGAGAGAGGTTGTTACAATCCATCCTGCACAAACTCTGAGTGGGGCCCATAGTAGAAAAGATTGATTTACTATTTATCCCTCTGACAGCGCAGATAGGGAAGAGTCATAATTCTGTGCACTGGGGAGATTAAATTCCTGTATCGCTGTCAGCTACATTAACTGACTTCCTGGATCTCAATTCAATTAGCGCAGCAGCATTCTCTAGCATTAATAAATCAATAGTGATGGCCTGCAGATAGGCATGCTGCATACAGTATGTTGTAGCTGCTTTCAGTGCACATACATATACACACATACAAACACTCAGAACGCTCGTCTGTTACAGTATGTCTCTGCACTGTTCATTACTGTTCATTAATGATTCCCAGCCTCGCTGCAGTCAGAACAGCCAACTGGCACTTTAGCTGATGTTTAACTACAGAGTGGTAGAGTGGGACATGCTGTTTTAATATAGATACATGTTCCGAACGCACAAACAACACACATCTATTCACGTCGTCTCTGGAAATACGGAGGAGCCCGACTTTATAGAAATATTTATCCTCTTGATCGGCTTGCTGCTCCTGTTCAGCCTCGTAATTGCAGACCGATTGTCCCTCAAGGCCCCTAACTCCTCGTCTGCTGCTTTTGCAAGGACTCGAGCCAAAAAGACGCTTGTGCCTGTGAGCTGAAGAAAAGACACAAGCTATTGTTTTCCAGCCGTTAAGCCTCCGCAGCTGTTTGGAAACTTCTGTGACAGCCAGCCGAGAAGCGGAACCAGATCCTGGGTGCCACTGACAATGAGAGGGAGGAGGAGGAGGAGGAGAAAAGACATGCTATTGCAGTTGACCTTTAAACACTTTTCAGCATTTGCAAAAATTTCAGGGTGCGTGGAATAAAACTCACATGTGTGCTAACGTTGCTGCAGCGTCGTCGTCATCGATTTGCCAGTTGATTGTTTTTTCGGGGGGGCCTTTGACATGCAAACGCACATGTGTGGCACTCGAGACAGTGTCCCTACGAGTGTGCCAGGATGATCTAACTGTGTGGAGGAGAAAGTATCCAGACTGTCTGGAGTTGAATTGGCTGTCTGGAGTTTAAATATTGTTTCTGTTATATCAGTTTTTTTTTTTTAAGCTCATCAACAAATGCATCTGCTTTTTTTTTTTTTTTCCTACACCACAAGTCAATGTAAGGGGCATCTTGGTTAGAAGGCATCTCTCAGTACCTTTGTACCTTTATCATCATCTTCATCTGTTTCTGTCGCTGGCCATAGTTAGCTTTTCTGCTCACTGTTTTTCCAATGGATACTTCCCTTTCTTAGATGTTGATTTCTCCCTGATTACACAAACTATGCGTCACTCTGTGAATTGCCAGAGGCTAATTTGGCCAGTCGGCCTGATGAGACAGTTGATAAGGGCATTGATTGGCTCTCCCCTCTGAAGGAGGGAAGGATTTCATTGGGACAAAGATATGGGGGCAACACGGCATTCATTTCAGCAATCAGCCCGCCATCCTCCCTCCTTCCTTTCCTTTCTCCATTTGGCCAAACTCTTCCCAGAAGTCTTTCAATATGGATTACACTGCGTGGTGCGCACAGTGGTAATTCAAGGTGAAATAAAACTCTTTTAATCCTATTGGCTGCGGTAGTGAGAGAGAATCAGAAAGTGTAGAGGGACATGCATCAAGCTTGAGGTGATTAGATGTATTTGGTCTTCCCTTTGATGCCCATAGCCGCCTATTTCTACCTCTGGAAGCTGATTTGGTAGTAACGGTCTAGTGAGCACATCCTCAGTCAAGTCCCTGTCTCCTCCTCTTTCTGGATGCGATCGCTGCTCCAAAAAATCATAGGCCTTCATTATCTCCAGTCAGGCAATTTTGGGAACATAATACTGTCTCAGGATTGGAGAGCTTGCCCCCATCAGGGCTGGGGCCTGATCAAACCACTTGCACTGGGAAGGGGAGTTAAAGAGAAGCATGCCCGGCAGTCGGTTCATCTCCCTTCAAAGGCATATGGTGCAAATTTCATCAAAAGTGTAAGGGGGAGGGTTTGAAGGGGCATTCACGTCGCTGATGTGAAAAATAAGGCCGGGCTGTAAAAAACCAAATCAAACCATGGTCTCTGGGAGTGATTAGAGCCAAAGAAGAACCAGCTGCCGCATCGTCAGCCGCATCTCAATCTCCCCAACACGCTGGCAGCCTGCTGACTGGGCAGCGGAGAGGGGAAGAGGGGGTAAGACAAGTGCTCGTCCCTTCATCTGTCTCAGTGGCTCCTGGAAAAGAAAAGAGGACAGGCAAGCATGAGACATGAGGGTAAGGAAAACCAGGATTCTGATAGTGAGGGATAAGAAAAAGAGCAAAAGATGGAAGGAAAAATAAGCAAAGGAAAGGATGAAAGGGAAGTGCAAAAGGGTGACGGAGGTCAGGGTTAGGAGAAAGTGCAATAAGGCATCAGCGAGGATATATGGGCCTGTGTGTTCTCCCTTTGGGATGTCAAATGGAAGAGTCCCAGTGTGTCCTTAAATATTGATGTGTAGTGTGAGTTGCAGGCCTCTCTAATGTTCACTAGTGGCCCTCGGAGACCAGGCCCTCTGTAGATGAGTATACACTTCATTTCAAATTACAGTCTATCGTTTAGACAAACACTTACAGATAATTGTTTTATCGTCATGCAATCATCATGTTGATGAAGCTCAGAATTAAGGAATTCTGGTCCTTTAGTCTCACTGGAAGGTCAGAATATCATCTTTTGTTGCGTAGTGGGGATATGTCAACCAACCAAAACATGATTTATAGTTCAAGTTTAAAAAGGACTTCTTTTTTTATTCATGTAATTGAAAACACTCTTACACTTGGCCTTCTTGGGATTTTTAAATGAAACCAACATTTCAGTCACTGGAGAAGCATCTCCGCTCCCAAAGGTTAAGTGTACTGTAAGTGTCACTCTGGGCTGCACCCTTAGCCGAGTCCTTTTTGCCTTAATGACAGCCATAATTGAGATGAGATAGAGAGAACTCATCACCCTGTGACGCCGACTGCAACCTCATCAGGGCCCTAAAAGCCCCTTTTGTCCTCCACAAGGGAGAGGTGTGAGATGAGGCTGAAAGGGTGTAGGTACCAAAGGGATTGTAGACGGAGGTAGCACCATGAATCATTCAAAATACTCAACAGAGCCATACAACATGCATCTTGTCTCCATAATTCAAAGCCATCAGTTTGTTTCCTTTATGAGCAACGGTGCTAATATGCACACAACTCACAAGTCCTCGAGTCCAGTAGCAGTAATCAATGCCATTACCAGTAGAGTCACAGGAGTCAGTACAGGGCACGACTCCTCCTCTGTCCTCCAAAGCAACGATCGGGTCCGGAGGTGAAGGTCAAGTTGCCAGAGTGACTGTCCCAGCTGTAGCATGACCACAGAGCAGAAGGCACAACCTCGTGCTCCGTCTGTTTGCACATTTTGCCCTGACTCGGGCTTTTGTCGAGGCTGCGGACACCCAGATTGTGAATGGCCCTTCCTTGTGGCCCTTGTGGTCACGGTCAGCAAAGATGGTGTTCTTGGAGGAAGAGGGGGGTCACAGCACAACAAAGACCTCTCCTGTTTGCTGCAGGGCTGGTGAGGGTTGGCAGAGGGACAGGGAGAATGGTGAGGATATTGATTAGTTATTAGTAGTCCAAAAGGAAACCGTATCGAACTCCTGTGGTGAAGTTCATGGCCTCACTGTTTCTGGCCAATGATTGATCAGTAGTTTAAGAAATAATTGTTGTTAGCTTCAATTTTTCCTGGTGCGTATCGTGCAAAAAGATACATTTTATTAGAAACACAAAATGAAAGCATTCCGCAGTTACGTCCTTGTTGTACTTTTGTCTCAGCACTATTGTGCACGCTGTCTGTATTATTGTTGTGTCGCCATGGTGGTGTCTGTGTTTGTGTCTGTCTGTTCACTGACACAATCCTGCAAACACAGGAACGATGACTCATGGTGCAAACTTCATACTTGCACCACAGGTTTCCTGTGAACACAAGCACGGTATGTTGATGTCGAAATATTTGTCAAATAATGCTTCCAATCGGTTAATTAATTTTCTAGCTAGCATCGCATATTAAAACATGGGGCCCTTTTACATTCTAGTGGGGAACTAAGAAATTGGCAAGTTGTGTCTTCCTCATTTGTTGGCGATATTCTTTAAAGCAACTTTTTGTTTGTCTAGAGTACTTCACCCTTGCACAAATATTATAATTTCTGGGAGAGTGGCAAAAGATTATGGATTGTTACCAATTTTTAGAACACTGTGACCAACGTTTTCTTCCTTTGCAGTTTTTGGTGGAGCCATTCGATGTTTTGATGGTTTTAAGCCCGTTAGTAGTGGTTCTCTCGCAGTATCCCTCTTTGTTAAGCTGTCTTCACTTCATTTCTTCTCCATGGCATTGTTATGTAGTAATTTGGTTGGAATTATTTGTTAACTTCAAATATGCAGCTTATGCACAAAATAATAGTGACCCAAAAATAGGTTTTTGCTCATTTAGTGTGAATTTAGAAATGTTTACCATCTCAGTACATCATAATTTATTGCTTGTATTAAACTATTACAAGACTTTTATCATGTCTTTTTGAAGATGCTGTAATTATTTAACCACTGCAATAAAATTCAAACCCAATTATCAGTGTTGAAGGTCGGTTGTGTAGACCCGGCCTCCAAACTCCCCCCGAATCCTAATCTGATTGAGCATCCGCGGGATGCACTGGAACGTGTCCAGTCCACAGAGGCGCCACACCACAACCCACAGGACCCAACGGATCCTGACACTGCCAACATCCCAGACACAATAGGTCACCCCCAGAGGTCCCGCAGTGCGACGGTTCAGAGCTGTTCGGCAGGTGGTTTTAATCTTGTGGCTCATCTGTTGTGTTGCACATCACATTTAAGGCAAGTAAGACACTTAAGCAACACTGGCTTTCAGCTCACAGTCTGGCAGAGTTCCTACACCTGCACCAAAATAAAGGAATGAGCCGTACTCGTAAAACCTCTGAATTCGCTGACATATGGAGAAGCAAAAAAAGTTTGACAATCGCCCCCCCCTCTCTCTATGAGTTTTAGTCATTTTTCTTCCCCTGCGCTGGTAAGTATGGATGTATTCAATCAGAAGCCATTCCCACTGAAACATGCTCTTACACAGCGAGTGAGTAAACCTTTATGTAACCACCAGTCGAGTGGGGAGTTCATTTGATGGAGAGCCCTGCTTGATTTGTTTGTGGCTCCAAAGAGGCTTACGACACGCAAGCTGCCCCTGTTCTGCTCTGATAAATGGTTCTGGTGAGAGGAAGGAAGAAGAAAAAGTGTGTGTGAGACCTCGCCAAAGACTTTGGGGTTTCTCACAGCTTAACTATATTAAGAGACAATCCCCCACAGACACGCACACACACACACACACAGGGTACACACATACATATTCAACTGTTAAATATGACTACACGCATATAAACGTTGAGTCATGTGTGAATATCCACGAACACTCTCGTGGGCAGGTTTTTTCACACAGACGCTGGGTGGTATTCATTGAAGTAAAACAGCACCCAGCGATGAGGTGCTTTTCTGTTTGCAGTCCAAAGAAAAAACGGGTGGCACTTTCCTTCCTCCTGCAGAGTGTGTCGTGTGTTTTCTTAGTAACGCGCCGCTGCTGTCTTTTTGTCTTCTTCACGCAGACCAGGCTGGGCTGTAATTGAACGCTACCTGTCCCACCCAGCCAGTCCCCGGCAAAACACTGCCACAGCCGATTAGCTCACACTGCAGCTATGCTAATGGTCCGTGAACACACAGGGGCCCACGTGGAACGTCTGTTCATGACAGTGTGTGCGCGAGTCCCTTTACATCTGCCTGCCTCTTTGTCTCCGCGACTATTATGTGTAATGAGTGAGTATTACTATAGCGACCGGCTGCTGACAGGCCACACAGAACACGGAACACAGTGGTCATGCAGTTGTCCTACCGACTCCCCCACTCTCCCCACAACACACACACACACAGTCCTCATGTCAGGACTGGGCAGAGAGTGTGCCACTGGAACACACAGATTTGCTCCGGCTGATGGCAAACCACAGCAGTGGAGCCTGTGGCGGCCAGCATTTCCTTTAATATCCTGGCTAATGTACAGAGAGAAGCCAGGGCCTCTAGAAAGCCACTGGATCCCAGCCAGACTTCCTAACCTTACCACCACACCAGCCTTATGTAATGTTTTCATCAGTACAGTAGGCAGTGTTTAGTGTGGGAGATGTAAATAGGACTTATATCTGGACATGGCAGTGTCTCGGCTAGTGTAAAAGAGCTCCACATGTGTGCACATTTTCCTCACTAATAGCATGGTATTACATCGTCTCATTTTTGTAAAACCAAATAAAGGCTTGCACAGAAGCCTTTCCTGCAGGGAAAGTTCCCCTGAGATCCTTTTTTTAAAAAACATAAAATATCTATCAAAGCCTTGTATTTGTGTTGCTGCTTCCTCCTGTTGGTCAGTTACATACTCGCAAACTCGTACTATTTACCTGCATAAACTTACCTGCATTTCTCAGTAGCGTGGTGGTAGCAGCACTGTTAACTTAATTAAATAGTTTTTCAGTAGTGATGCTTTCTTTATGAATCAAGTTGTTCATTTGGCTTTGTGTTTCTGAACGCGGAAGTCTGCACACACCAGCTGGCAGCTTGTCAACTCTAGCTATGTGCTTTTCACTTTCTGTACGCAGCAAATGAAGAAAATGAAACACAAAAAAATGAAGTAGCATCCGATGCAGTAAACTACTTTTGCCGTGATGGTGGAGCTTAGCCTGCTGCAATTCTTTTCTTTTTTTCAGTATTGCTTCATTTAGTGTAGAGTTGGGGTGTTGTGACATACTGGTATTGATGATGATGTACAGATAACATCATAAATTACTGATGTATTACAACATACAGTAATGATTTCAGACTTTCTCGTATCCTTATTGTTGTATTGTTATCAGTGAGATGTTGCAAGCCAACACCTACCATTTAGGTAATCAAATATATCGCAATTAGACCGTCGAACTTAACACTGAAGGACTCTAGCATTAATAGTGATCAATGAGATGTAAAAGCAAAAGTATGTAGGTTATTTTATTGTATTACTGTTACTATTAAAGTTGTTCCAAAAAGTTATAGACGAGAGAAAAAACTGACTGAATGCATTATGCAGCTCAAAAGCAGCCACACCGGCAACTTTGAAAGTCGAATGTTTGTTTGTTTTTTTCCGCATGACGCACAATGCTTGTTGTGAATTAATCGACACACCTTAAACATCAATTCAGCAACTCGGACCATTTGTTTTTAATCGGCTCTCTTGCTTAAAACACACTTTAGTGATGACTGGATCTCGTAGTGCTTCCATTACACACTTATTTACAAAATGTACATGAATTTTAACAGTATTATTTAAACTCTAAGTATTTCAGATTGTTTTCAGAGCACGTTGCCCCGGTGCAGCACCACACTCATGATTGACAGTGTAATTAATTTGCCAAAGCAAGAGAACAAAGCAATAAGCAATGACAGACAGATTTTTTTTTTGATTTCCTTTTTCCTTATTTCCTTGTCATTAAATGTTTTGGCCTCGATAATGGTGTCGTGAAAATGTAAAATCATGGCAACCAAGAGGAAGAGTCACTGGTAAACAGCTTACTACACATTCCCAGCATTCTCTTCAGTCCTCACTTGTTTCCTGGTAACTACTCTTTGTTTATGCAGGTAGTCAAACAAGATATAGCACATTAATTAGTGAGCGATGGAGTTGACGATACACTCTGAGAAGGAGCTGACCTTTTCTTACCACTTAACTAAATGCATGGGTACAAGATAAATAACCAAATTTAATGATATAAATAAACCTTTTCAGTTGCGACCATGATGGCTTGGGTTGTCATAATAACGTTGGTAACTGTATCAACCTAATCGATCCTCTGGACGATTTCAGATGTTCAAACTGGAAATTAAAAAATCTTTTGATTGCAGAGGAAAAGCTAATTATCCAAACTCAGTGTAGTTTGTTGGTAATTTCATTAGAGGTTGTCATAACTCAAAAAGACTGTGGCAAACTGTTGCGTAACTTTTTCGTGTAGATAGTTTTGATGCTGTTGGAAAGAGCCAAGTTGGCTGTTTGCTTGTTTCCAGTCTTTGTCAAAAATAAGCTGTCAATAAATGATTGCTAACAAACTTTGTGATGACAAGTGCATCTTTTAAACCCACCACTCTATAAAGTAATATAACCCATCTTCTGTCTGCATGTAGCGAGAACATCCATTGCAGTAAAGTCGATGTTTTGACACCAAATATAATAGGAGTCCTCCTTTTTCACTTCAAAACTATTGTCTTCTAGTCAGGCTAATGCACTAAAATGTCGTGTCCATCAAGGTGTGTTGGTTCAGAAAACTCTAAGCTGAGTTCACCAAAAAAGATGGTAGACTTCAAAGCGATCGTACATAGAAATGATGGGGACTATTGAGAAACATGGTGGAGTGAAGTGGTGGTGGGGGCGTATCGTAGCTTCGACCGCGCAAATTAAGCATGGCTTCATGCGCAGAACTTCATTGCAGGATTCGCAGCAGCTGGAGAAACCACATCTCCTCCCATGGAACGAGGCCAGGGCCACAGCCAGACCCGAATAAGCATCATCTTTTTTATACCACAAAAGAAAAAGAAAGAAAAAGCGATTGGAAGAGAGAGAGAGAGAGAGGAAGGGGGGAGAGGACGGTTTAGAGGGCAGCAGTAAAAGGGAGGCTGTCTGCATGGGGGTTTGAGGCCGTGGAGCTAAGGAAGGAAACCACAGGAGGATTACAAGCGAGGGTCTCTGCGTTTCAGTTAAACTTTTCTCTCTCTCAGAAACCGTTATATAGACTTGCTGACCCTCTCTCCCTCAGTGAGAGCTTCCTGCCTCTGTCTACCATGCAGAACCCCTCACCCACTTTGAGCCAAATCACACCTCTCAGCCAGACTGTGGCAGTTCATGAATTACTCCACAGAGAGGTGTTCTTGCCCAGACTCACTTCCTTGCTTCCTACTTACAGTTGTGGAGGGGGGGGGGGTCACAGTTTTCTACATTGTGAGCTTAAAACTGGCAACTTTTAGGTTGGCTGTCACCAGGTTGCTGAGTAGGCACACCTGAGGTTTGCCTGTCGGACTAGCAGGGACGTAACAGCTGCTTCTGGCACTTTGATGAATGGCAAATGAAATGAGAGTGGGAATAGGAGAGGAAGGCTCACTCACTGCTGTCCCGAACCTGCAGAACGCCGTGTTATTTTTCCCGCTTTGAAACTTCCTGTTGACCTTGGTCATGTGACCGAGACGGTTGCGGGCGCTCGCGATTGGGTGTTCCGGCCTCGTCTGGTCAGGTCTGGTTTCTCTCCTCACGTGGGAGGAGCCGTGCTTGGCCCGGATCTACTCGCCTTCCCACTGAGGTTGGTGTTAACAATGGGTGAATGTTACGGCTAGTGTTTTTGTGTCAACGCAGGATAATTGCACCCTGTCCGATGGTCATCCTTGGACCGGGGCTATATGCAGTGTGTGTGTGTGGTGGCTTAACTTCTTGGATACTTTTCTTATTTGACATTTTTCCACTGGCTAGGCCTTTTTTGTTGTTTTGACGATTGAGTTCTGAGCTGACAGAAGTGGTTTTGAACTGCTTTGCTTGTTGATATCCCCTTACTTTGAATAGCTTAAAAGCACACAGCTCTCGTTAATGCAGAATGATCAAGAACTGTCTCCTCACGGTGCTTTGCATATAAGATCCTGACCACCTACATTGTACAGTAGAAGCCCCAGAAGTCATTCCAGCTGCGCCGGGCCTTTGTAATGCAGCAGCTGATAAATGCAATTAACATTATCCTGTCGTATCCCGTTGCTTTCCGCGTGTTGCGGTGGCATTTCCATGTATTTGTTCAGTATTTGCTGTTTCACTGTAGTTTATCAGAGAAGTCAGTTTCAGCGGTGCGGCTACAGTTCAGAATTACTGCATCCGTCTCCTCTGTTGGTGTAACATCACATTTCTACTCATCTCCACAAATCTGGAAGTCGTGAAAAAGAGAAGACGAGGAACATCTGCAAAGAGACTTCATAATTATATCTGAAGATGTGGAGAAAGAGAAGGGGGGCTATAAAGGAATAAAATGAGGGGGGTGAACAGAGAGAGAGAGAGAGAGGGGAGAAGAGACAAAAAAAAAAAAAAAAGTTCTGACTGTGAAATGACTGCCAGATTCCTATTTGTGTGTCTTGAAAGGCCCGTGTCTCTGCCGCTGCATATGGGATGTGGGATGAGAGCTCTGGCAAATCAAAGGCTCACTGGATAAAGATCTCTGGAAGCCCATGCTAGTAAACAGGCCCATAAAAGCGGCTTGAGGGGTGGAGCGTCAAAGAAAAACTTGAACATCTGCCCACCTCCAATAAAGCCAGAGCTTCTGCAGGCGTCGGTTCCAGCACTGCGCACGGCCAGGCGCGCGGGGCTGACGGTGGTTTGGAGCTTCATCACTGTATCATATCCTCTGATTAAGGGCTATCAGTCATGCAGAGTACTACTGTGCCTCAGATGGATTTTCCAACTTCTCCTCTGGTGGCTGTTTTTTTTTTTTTCAGATTTCGCTCTCTTCTTCATCATTCTGTTCACCCCCTCTCCATGCCAGCTCCTCTTCAGTTGTCAGCATTGCCTCTCAACCTACATCATACACATTCTGAACACTTCCTCATCCGTGCTGTCATTTTCTGATATTAATAACCACCAGTTCTCCTCAGTTTAATCACACTGAAATCCTTTTCCAACAAACAAGGCCCTTTCTTGCAGTAGCACTTGTAGCATTAGTGCTAGCGGTCCAAAACCCTGACTCAGCAAATTCGCTCCGTCTCTGCAGCTGCTTGTTTCTTTCTTCTTTTTTTTTTTTTTTTTTTGCACTTTATCGCTGCCAACCATCGCTGCATACTGTGCTTTTTTTTTCCTTTTTTTTTTTTTAGCCATCAAGGATGTAAGTGTTTGTGACATTGTGGCTGAGGGGGGGGCGGAGGTGTTGAGGCCAAAATATTTCATTTTAAACAACTCAAACACGGTAGCATTCCAATGTAGGCAGCCCTCCTGCTGTTTGCCCGAGAAGAAGAAGAAGAAAAAAAAAAAAGGAAATAGAAAAACATGGCTGCGAGCTTTGCGGTACGGCAGGCTTCATGCTGTGTGGCATTTGTGTTGTTGTTGTTTTTCATTTTGGTGAGCAAAGCACTTCACACCACAGAGACACTCTTTAGTTTTGGCACTGATAATGACAAGCACTACACATACTGTCGTCTTCTTTATCACCAGCTCAATGTATATACAGTTGTACTAATACACAACAACTGTGGGTGTTTTGAATGGAACTGGAAACGCATTGTGCTTCAAGATATGATCCTGTGTTGATTTATAGTCTTTAGGTGATCAATCTGTACGTTAGGCGCTGTTCCTCAAGGCTTTAGAAACTTCAAATGTACATCACACGATGCAAAATGTGACAAATGTTTAATATAGCCTGACTTTTTCGCAATTAATTTTCCCATGTGTCTGTGGCAAGAGCATCTCCCAACAAAGAGCGCTCTGTGTGAAGGCAGTCAGAGCAGTGCCCTCCAGTGGTGCAGCAGCTAAAAAAGGGGCCCTTCAGAGCCACACAGCCTTAACATGCATTCCTCCTCGGCTGTAGTCAAGGGCTCCTGGCTGACAAAGACACACACAGCAGCTTTAAAAAAAAAAAACTGTTTCCACCACAGTCTGAGGAATGTTTATCAGTGGTAAGCACACTGCCCTGGAAGCATATGGTGTGGTTTCACTGCTTTGGGTGCACGAGAGGTGAACTTCAGGAAAAGTCGTATGATCATAAGAGACCTAACGGATGGTTGAACATGTGAGTTTCTAGTAGTAAAATCAGTGTTTTCCACCTATTCATTTGATAAAATTGCGGGCAAACTAAGTACGGCATTATTTATTTCCTTTTCCTTTTCATTCTGCAATGAGTTTAAAACACACCTACAGCTCATGCACACACACACACACAGATATGCAGTACATATATATGTGTATACAGTATATTTACTAGCGCGTACCGTTTATGTAACTGCCGAGTTAAGTACCAGTAATTGGCCACCGCAACCAACCAGATCCTCGAGCTCGCTTCTGTTTGAGGGAGGAATTCCCGAAACGTGATGGGAGACTAATTGGTGCATTATCTGTGGAGCCACACCTGCTTTGACACATTTGTGTTTTTTTTTTCTCCACACAATAGAGTCTGACAGTGGTGGAATGTAAATAAATACATTTACTCAAGTACTACATTCACAGTAGATCTAGTTCATTAGCGCACATTTTGTTTTTTATTGAACTACATTTTTGATAAAGATTGGTGATTCAGAACTAAGATCATCCTATGTCAAATCCTAAATATGATATGTTTTTATAGATTAAACTGACACAAACGTACTGCTTACATGTTTATTTATCACAAATAATGAACCACTAATATAATAATATTACTTAAAAATATTCCTAATGCAAGATCTTTGAGGTTATTATATGTAGAATTCCAGTTTTCCACCCACTCGCAACTCATAAATATACAAGAGGTGGACATTAAACCATGAACAGCTTTACAGCAGCGTACAGTCTACACTAACCCTGTAATACCTATTTGTTTTTCCTCAATTTCTAACTTGCAATTTCTATTCCGTGTGTGTCAAAGAACTGTTGATTTCATTTTTCATCTTTGGTTTGGCACTAGTTTTGTTGTATTGCCTCATGATATACAGTTGTCATTGCAGCTCATCCCTACATTTCAGGGTTTTTTACTCCTTCACGCTATACGTATATCACATCTTGCCATAATTACCCAACATTTGAAAAAGCATAAATTACCCATGAATGTCTTTTAAAAGCGCCTCCAAACTCTCCAAACTCATCATATGTACACACAGCCTCCTTGTCTCTGTCAACAGGACTTCCAGTGCCCTATACTTTAATGACCCTCTCCCCAGTAGGCCTCGTTAACTTCTCCTCAGGACAAATTAGGAGGTGTTACACATGTCAGAGGTCACTCCGCTGCTCTTGAGGCAGCATGCAGTTCTCCTAAATTCACAACACATGTTCACATCGTCTGTAACCCTAAGAGGTGTTAACTCAAAGTTCACCACCTCATGTAAATCCCTGGTTACTGCCACGGCTCGGTCTAGCTGAGTCACTGACAAACAGGGACAGTTTAATCAAAAATCAACCGACGGGAGTTTCGGCGAGGTGCAGATGTTTTGCTGACTGACGCTTGAGAGAGAGAGTTGTTTTTCCTTTGGTTCAACTCTGCGAAGTTGGATGTAGAAAAAAGCACATTTGATATTATGCAACCATGCAATAGACGGAGCTCGGGGCAGAATATAATTAATGCAGAGACGCTGGACCAGACGATTGAAATTGTAGTCAAAAAGCCACAGGTTCTTTTTTTTTGGTGTTACGCCACATGCTACTAGTTGATATTTTATTTCTTTTGCAATATGTCTTGACATAGTTTGCTCTGAGCAATGTGGTATTCAAATAGTATCTGTGTGATGTTTTTACTACTAAGTCGGATGTCAGGGGATTTTGACGCCTTGCATCACAAAGCGGACCAAGGAAACGGTGTGTTTGCTGCCCAATACTCAAGTGTTTTTATCAAAAGGCTATATTGTTTAAAGAGCTAAATGTTCCACTGTTGAGGATTTCAGTATTGCTGAAAGGGCCAGCTGATAAATGGGGCTTAAAATTCGCTTGGTCCCAAATTTTTTCCAATATGAATCAAACGGAGCCCACAGCTGCAGCTTTACAGTGCAGATTATTAGTGAAATCAGAACCCACCGGATAGGATTCAAATAACACCCTCTGCACTCTTTGGAACAAATACACTTGTTTATTTTGGTCTGTACCCCGTGATTTCTCGAGTGTAAGTGTAAATTACATGTCGCCACCATTAAATATTAAACCCAATGGAGCGTAAATAATTGATGGCATCACTTCTTATGCAATGGTGGCTGAGGAGCTGGCCCAGAAAGGCCCCTTGCATTAGGCTCTTCTTGAGGTTAGAGACTGTGGCCACCATACCCACCCATTTCTTTTTAGCAGGCTGATGGATGATTGCAGGAAGTTCGTAAAAGAAGATCTCCCCCACCAGAACGGCAGCATCTTGGGCAGGGAATGACTGCGTGCTGAGTGGATGTAAGTGCTTCTTCAACCACAACTAAGTATGTTCTGTGGACCTGAGGACTCTCAAGCTGTGGGCACGATGGGTATAATGATTGGTTTGACAGAATAGCGTGTGTGAGTGTGTTTTTGCCTCCGAGTGTGTGCGTGGACAAAGTGGTGCAGAGTAGGTTACCCGCACGACTCCCAAAGCCTGTAAGCTCTTCCCTCTGCCCCCAAAAGTGGTGTGTTTGGGGTGGCTCTGGCATCTCAATACGCTACCGCTTCAAAAGTTTATTCAACGAATGGACAGCCATAATTATTGTGACGATAAAAGCTCAAAACCACTGATGGAATGTGATGGTAAATCGGACTTCCTTGACATGGTTCCAGAGAAAAGCTGTGTGTTATAATATATGGCTAAACAAAGTATGCTAGTAAATACAGTGTTTAAACCATCCAACACTACACATCGCTGCAGTACAGTGTATTTTAGTGCAGGGAGCTGTAAAAGTCTCTCCCTATACAGTTCCAACAGTCTCTCTACAGCACTCTCAGCTCCTCCTGGCAGTAATCAATACAGCTTAATAATAACCTATAATCAGGCTCGTCACTTTGAGAGTGATGGTGACTGATAGATCTCAGCTGTCCGCCTGGCGCTCCTGCTGACACTAATGCACTGACTGTCTATGAATGACTGTTTATTACTCAATAAGGACATTTGGAAATAGCCTGATCAATAATGAATGGTGCTCCTTTAACTCTGCCTGCATGCATGGAGGAGGCAGAGAAACAACATGTAAACAACAACGTGTCTTGTGTACTGGTTTACAATAGTGAGGGTGAGGAAGGGCTTCAGAAGAGGTGTCCCAGAAAAGAGAAGAAAATGAAGCTGCTTGTCGGACAGATCTACATATTTATTCAAACAAACGGTATTTTTTAATTGTCCCCCTTTGCTGTCAAACTCCACTAATCAACAGCTGTAAATGAACAATTGAAGAGTTTGTTTGCAAAAACAGATAACTCCATTTTTGTAGATTTTCAGAAAACTTTTTGTTGTTTGCTTGAGATAATATCAGTCAAACTGAAGTTGAGTGGATTTGACTCAGTAGAAATGACATGACAAAATAGAGATGACTTAAGTTTGATTGATATTGTCTCAGGTAGACGATGGAAAAGTGGGTTTTCTGAAGGTTTGTGAAGATGGAGTTATCTGTTTTTGTAAATAAGCTCTTCAATGCTTCATATGACGGTTTGTCATGTGTGATGGTTCCTACAGAGAGCTGCATCCCAACTCTGCAGTTTCCATGAGCTCAATTTATTTAATGTCAACACTCTCGTTTGTGTCACTTCCAGTCACAGACAAACAGCTGTTTTCAGTGAGAACGCTCAGACAAACTCACTGTGTGCTACCTTCCCAGCAGCAAACACACAGACAAAGTTAGCAGCTCGTCAACATGGTGGAGAATTAAAGAGCCACACATTTCACTCAGGAATCAGTGGAGGCCTAAACTGAGCTAAAAGCTAAAATACTCCTATGACAAGTTAAAATCTTGAACTCTGTCAGAGTATTATACTAATAAACGGTTTATTTTATGTCGTGTAATGTGATTGTTTTTTTAAATTATTAACAGCAAATTACCATTAAAATGTAATCAGCATTATATTGATTGAGGTAAAGGAACTCAAGGAGAACAACCCTGTCTGTCTAAAATTACATTCTTATACAACTAAATGACATTCTCATTTACATTTTAAAAGAAATGTACTTTTCACTGAAAGGTGAGACAGTAACATAAATATTTCCAGACACGCTGGCAGAAGGACCCTCAGCCAAGACACTGTAGATGACGTCCTGCATGAGACATTTGGTTAGATATAGGCACCAAAACTAATGCTTCTGGTCTAGGAAAGCATCTTGTTTTGGTTGACACCTTCACATTAACTACATATTAGAAGCTTGATTAGGTTTAGACATCAAAACTAGTTGATGGGGTTCAGGAAAATGACATGGTTTGTCTTTTACAATGTGCTGGAAGCTTCTCCTCCATTTTCTGGGTTGCCACAGTGACAAGTCCCGCCCTCTAACATGTATCATTGGTCGGCTCCAAAGGAGTGACAGTATAGTAATAAAAGAAATGGCAAATATATGGTGACATATTTGTGATATGTCACAAGCAAACATAATCCATCAGAAGGAGTTCAAATGTAGAATGCAGTTTATTTGTGGACAATTTTTTGGGGACAAAAATGTATAAATTGGTTGTTGTATGTTAAAAATTGCAAAGTAACTACTGCTGTTTAATAGTTACAGAGTACAATGTATACAACTTTTACTTTTGAAATGTAGAAGAAATACATACAATTAGATGAAAATCCTGATCTTCTTCATGAATGAGAATGATAGAAGGCCGCTTAAAGCAACAGCTGCCTTGTTTGACTGTTTCAACTGTTTCACTTATTCAGATCTTTTAAATGTGGCCAGTAATGTCTAAGGTAACGGACATCGCTGTGAAGCTATAATTTTGCTCTGTGGACTGAGGTGGCCTTCCCGCTCAATAGAGGACCATTTCACATGGTCAGAACACTTTGATTCTGGTCAGTGAATGGTCCTTTTCAGCTGACACTCTCGCTTTCAAACAGCAAGGGCGACAGATATATAAAAGCAGCTCTTCAGGCCTTAGAAAATATTTTGGGAAACCAAAATAGCCTGGCACTTATGAGAGAGAGAGAGGGAGAGAGAGAGAATGACACTTTTTTTCTCAATGTAACTGGAAGGGCGACAGGCAGTATATCTGCCTGTTGAAATCTCATTGGAAGGAGAAAATGTTTATTTTTTTCCTCTTGGCCACAACTTAGAAACCCAAGGAATCTGCTGTCCTCCTCACTCCACCATCTGATGTTTCAGTGTTAGTGTTTGCCTCCAGAGTCGTCGGGGCGGGACTGGGGGGAGGTGGGGGGGGGAGCATTGGGGGGCGGGTTGATTGACTCTAAAAGTGGCTGAGGTTTCCTCAGGTCCTGTTTGGGCAGAGCGAGACCATCCTTTGCTGATCCCGGCATAACACCAGAAGTTACCCAGTTAGAAAGAGAGGAGACGCCCCATCGTCTGCCCGTCTCTGTCAAAATATTTGTTCCGCATGGATGGGAGCTGGGTGTGTGTGTGTGTGTGTGTGTGTCTGTGTGTGTTTAATAAGACGGTCAGTGGGACTTGTGGCGCTCCATGTGTGGGCACTAGCCTGGCTGTCTTGCCGCCCTTTGCCACCACACACATTCACTCATCTCACCTTTGCAGGACGAGTGTATGTCCGTCCCTGTCCACACACCAGAGTCAGACCACCCAAGCAAGAGGGTTACCATGAGAAGGCCACTTTATGCTCCCAGACAGCCCAGTCCGACCACAGTGGCGCCCCTCTAACACCCATGCAGCCGCTATTACCCACAAAGCTTATGTGTGTGTGTGTGTGTGTGTGTGTGCGTGCATTTGCCTCTAGGTCTGTCAGTCCATCCGCCTGCATTGACAAATCTGTGTGGACGAAGAAATGACTCTTCTCCTTATATTCTGCCAACCACAGGCTCCAGCGCATTTAACTGGGTTAATTTAGCTAAATAACTCCAGTGCAGCATCAGACGGTTCGCATTTGCTACCTGGCAAACTCCTACCCGAGTCATCACTCCTCTGCTCTCTCTTGCACAACCGTTTTCCTTGTTATCGGGCTGATGTGTGGTGATAGAAGCAGAATAGGAGGCTAGATTGGTCAAAGTGCTGACATTTATCCTGTGTGTTTGTGGCTGCGATGGTTTGGTCGGGGCTTGTCATGTGACCGCCTCGGCTTTGTTCTATCTCTCTCTGCAGACCATCACCCGACCGTGATGGAAATTGCCAGGGACAAATTAGCCACATATGTTGAATAACGGTTACAACAATTGATTGGGCACAGCTTGCCTGATGGGAGTTCCTATGTTGCGTGTGTGTGTGTTTTTGTGATTTAGCATTTGCATCTGTGCCTGTGGATTTCTCAATGATTGTTCTTGTGAATTAAGGCTTGCGTGTGTGTGCAGAGCGGTGTGTCATTCATCACACGTCCCAACTCGCCAGCTGGTACAATATTTGTGCAGCGCAACATTTGCATTTGTTTGTGTTCATCTTCATATCAGTGATCAACAACGAGCCGCCGACGTTTTCTCTGATTGCTGTGACATTCCTGATGAGGGAGGAGGAGACACGAGGGAATTGCACCAACAAATCTGGAAAAGCATGAGTCATTCTCTGTGATGCTCTTCCAGCGAAGCCTCCCACCACGTCACGCACGCCATGGCAGCTGCTCCACCTTTGATTGATGACTCGTCCTATTGTCGGATCTCGTGCCTATGATCTTTTAATAAAGTTTGTTTTTGCACCCAGAGAGCTGATTGGACTCACTGCAATGCTGGAATGTTGCTCCATCGCAAACAGTGCAGAGTAAAATCCTCAGCTTCTGTTTCTGTTTGAGGCATAATGTATTTATGTATTCTGCCGTGATGGTGTCTTATTTAGATAATGGCAATACGATGCCAACTTCAGCTTTAAGCTCAGTTTACTCACTAAGACAGAGATATTCGGTTCGTAAAAACAGTTTTCATGCCCTTTGTAACTCTGATGACAGTGAGCATTTTTTGAGCTTGACCCACATCAGAGAAAAAGTCAGGATATTTATGTCTCTGCTGCTCCCTATCACTGTAGCCCATCTCTGCTGATTTTTGGTTTTAATCATTTTCACCAGACCAAAATGACGTTTCATGCTCTGTATTTGTGGCATCGGAAAAAATGAGCGTGACGGAACAGAAGAGGAAAAATACAAAGTAAAAACATTCTTAGAAGCACTGCCGCCATCAGCCGACGCTGCAGGAGGATGATGAAACCGCCGGTGTTAGCTGTCCATTCAGGGACAGAGCCTCCTATTTATTTTCCTTTCCTGCCGTCTGATTGGCCGGCGGAGGTGTGCGGCCAGCACGCAGCGAGCTTCCCCTCCAGAGCCCGATGACAGATCTAAAGGATAGTTCCCTATCCCCCTTGTTACAAATAACTTCCTTTGACATGCTTGGGCACGCTGACAATGTTTTGAGTGAAAACAGCTTTCAGGGTTGGATGGGATACAAGCTTTCAACCCCTAGGGTGGGCTACTTCTTCAACTGCTGCTTTATCCCTCTCTGAAGAGAGAAGGCAAGAGGGACCAGAGACAGAGAGACAGACGGACCCCAAGCAAAGCTGGGATTATGGACTGCTCAAGACAGTGAGGCATCGTGAATAAAAAGCAGTCTAACCTGTAAGCGTTTTGGCTTTACAGCGTGACACAGGCCTGTGTTTTCTCTTTCGCTCTCTGTCAGTGCTTTAAGGACATGCGGGAGGAGGGAGGGGGCACGTCGGTGCAGAGGTGTGTCATTGTTGACACAGACGGGGAAGAATGCCTGGACAGTTTTCCTCTGTTTCTGTGACTGGATCCACTTCTGCGGTCTGGACTGTGTGTTTAGAAGTCGTTTCAGGTCGTTGCATGTGATCTGTGTCGTGGGCCGAGACAGGCTTTGTGTCTGCTCTCTGTCCTCCAGCTCTGAAATCATTGAGCAGAACACGTCCTATTGCTTTGTGTATGCCACTAATCATTTGTTTTGAGTCAGCGTAGGCATACAAACTTTTCTGTTGTGCCTTCTTTTTTTAACTCCTTCAATAAAGGACCATTGTCAAATCCCTCCCCTGAGCCGCAGTTATCCAATCCCAGTTTAGAATCTGCAACTACTGTAGTAAGAGTGATACACTGCATGCAAAGAGTTTGGAGGGTGGTGTCTTTTTTTTTTTTAGACTTTTCAAATGTCAAAACAAAAGAGCAAAACAGTCAGGATAAGATTAAAGTGCGGGTTTATGTGCTCCAGCGTACACTGCTAATGTTAGCATGTAGCTGGAACCAAGCAGTGAAAAAGCACACCACTAACTTACTTCATCTGTGTACTTCTACACATGGAAGTCGATCCTAGATGCTATCAAAGTGTAGGCTAATGTTACCAACGATTTATTGGTTTTGGATAAGTTTAAACTCCAGCAACAATAGCCAGTGTTACCAGTTGTGCCAAAGACATCGCTTAGTTGTCATCCAAAAATTTTTCGATCTGATGACATTAAATGTAAACAGATACTGCTTGAAACCATGACAAGTCTGTCCATCCATCCACCCATCCATCAATCCATCTATCCTTCCGCATATTCAGAGTCAGTTTGCTGAGTATTACAGACGTCTCTAGCCTCAGCAATGTTTTCCATCCCCAGACCAGATCAGTTATGTAATCCTCCTGCCAGTTCTGGGTCTACCCCGGCATCTCCTCCCAGTTGCCTGGAAAACCAACAAAGGCAGGCGGCCATGAGACATCCTAATCAGATGTCCAAACCACCTCAGCTGGCTCCTTTGGTTGTGAAGGAGCAGCAACTTTACTCTGAGCTTCCTTCAGATGTCTAAAGTCCTCTCCATATCTGTAAGACTGAGCCAACCAACCTTACGAAGGAAGCTCTTCATAGTCACTTGTATGAGCAATCTCATTCTTAAATTTACTGCACAGAGCAATGGATCAACTGGCCTTCTGCCTCAGCTACCTCTTCACCATGACAGTCAGGTACAACACCCATATTACTGATTACTGATAACTGATTCCGCACCAATTTATCTCTGCATCGTTTTCTCTATGTTACTTATGAAGAACATCCCAAGATATTTAAACTCCTTGCATGAGACGAAGCGACCCACCCCCAACCTGGAGAGAGCAGTCCACTTGTTTGGCAAATGAACCATGGTCTTAGATTAGGAGATGCTGACCACAAGAACTGCATATGGTATTTAACGTATTATATAATGTTATGTTAGGAGGGTTAGGGTTAGGGCTCATGTTTCCTTATCATTCTTAAATCACTTGGGCTCTTTCACATCGTGGGGATGCTGACTCTTTTCTTGGGACATAGCGCGTAACCTTAGCCTTTAATGTTTTAACAAGATATTTTGCATAAAAGTTCATATTCAAGGCAACTTTTAGATTCTCACTTTAAAGTGAGGCAGTGTTTTCAAACTTTTTTTTTTCATTTTCAGCTCTTGAAGCTAATATCTGGAGCTAATTGCAGCTGATCAACAAAATTGACAATCATGGCCTTCAAATGAGAAGCTTGCTTTTGTCTGTTTCTGTGTAAAGGAGAAAGTCAGGTGGTAAATCTGTAAATGTCATTGTGATCTACATACTGAATGTCGTACAAGAACCAAAAAATTCAGCTGCCATATTGTCTGTTAGTAAGTGAAGCAGGGATTAGTTAATTAGTCACTTCTGGCCTCAACCACTTTCAGGCCCTGTCTCTTCTACGCTTTTTCTTTCTCTTTTTATCAGCTGTCCTTTGGGACAAGTCTTCCTGATCAGGCCCATCGGAACACTGGTATGTTGCCCTCAATTGCCTAATCAGAGGAGATGGTGAAATCAATGAAGTGGATGGATCCTAACAGGAATCTGAAATGAACACCAACCCTTAGGATCAATGTGTGTCTTCATCTGTGTGTATTTGTATCTGAGTGTGAGGGTCTGAGGAGGTTCGACCTTCGCCAGGTCATCAACACTTACTGCTGGGTCTGTATTGGATCACTTTTGGGAAATGATGAGGAGGGGGGTGTTAATTAAAGGCTGTAGTTCTGCACGAGGATTCAGTCACCACAAGCCACTTTACTAAAATCAGAGCATAATCTTTTGAGGTCGAATTAATCTATCTATTGTATGACAAGAAAACTGATCCTACAGGATCAATCATAGCCACCATGAGGGATGTGTGAGGTGAAGTGAAGGCACATTGATGTAGTCTACAGCAGTCGTATTGGAAACCAAAGGCAATAAAAAACATTTTGACGGTGACAGCAAAGGAGGACGAATCCCAACTAGCTGCCAGATAAGATAAGCAAAAGCATGAAACGAAACCACATGGATGAGAGGTGAAAAGAAGAGAGACTCAGGACTGGCTTGTCACTGTGTCTGTACCATCTGGTCCCCATCACCTCCGCCATGACTCCAGTGATGTCACTCTGAGAAGAGATGGTACCAATTAGAAACCAGATTAGAGGTATCTCCTGAACCACAAAAGTGGGCTCAGGTCCAGGCCTCTGTATCAGTAGTCTACTGCACAGTCAGTGGGTCACGGACTTGAAAGGGTACTACCTTTGCCACCAAGGTCAAACATTTGTATGTTTATGACTGCAGCTAAGTATTAAACATATATTGTCTTAAAAGATGACTGCAAAGCAAATTACTTCTATTATTGTGACTCAGCTTTGTAGATAATGACTGTCTGGCTGGGAGAATTCATCACATTTTAAAGCTCCTCTGTCACCTCAGGAGCAAGACGAGCAGTGCTGGCTCTCCTTTTATTTCTTTATCAGGACCGGAGACGGCTCAGGCACTTTCCCAGAACCTGTCAGGGCCGGGCGAGCGCAACGCTTCATCCATCACAGGAGCCAGCTCCACAGGCTTTTCATTTTACCGGGGAGGCCCACTTCAGAGGCCAGGCCCATTAAGTCTTCACATTCGTGTCCCAACGCCTGTCATTTGGCTCACATCAACCAAAACACTCCCTCATTCTCGCTGTTTCTCTCTTTTCGTCTTGTCCCATTTATCTTTATTTCTCAGTTTCTCCCTCTCTGCCCCATGTCCCTCCATCACTTTTCTCACTTCTAATGAGGAGTGAATTCGTTTTGAAAATTATGACGTGATCTCAAGGTCAAAGTTGGAAATGAAACACACATTTAGGAGTTCACCTAAGACAAAGTAAGAAAGGATGTGCAGAGCTTCTAGCATAAAGCTGCCTCAGTGTGTGCATACTTCCATGGTGTGAGCATTAGTTCCCATTTATCCCATAAATACAGGACATCTCACGATAATTGCCAGTTTAACAGCACAATCTGCTTTAATCCTCAAGTCATGTGTCTACTAAGGAAAAGAGTAAGAATGATGCTGTCTTCCCCAGCAACTAAGCAGAACATTTCTGGATCTGCCGAATAGCTGACTTGACCATCTAAACACTATCAGGTTCCTGCTATTACTCCATTTCCCCTCCTAAAAGCATGGCGTGCAGCATGTGTCGTTCTGGAGGGCCCGATCACAAGCTAACACTGTTGACAGTCAGATTAAGTCTTGGAATAGACCTGATGCCTCAATCGCTTTTCCCCCTTCATCTTCTCTGACCATTTAAAAAGTGGTTCTGGTATCGTTGCCAATCATTCCGCAAACATTTTCCCTAATAGGAATCTGATGACTCAAGGCAATTTATCCCTCATTCTGGCGCTGCCTGAAATTGTTGTGAGGCCACAAATCTGGCATGATAACATTTGGTCTCAAAGGAGGCGCTATGGCGTCTCTGAACTATCCTTGTTATGATTTTAGATGTAACACAGTGATGCAACACAAACCATGAAGCACTCACTTTCAGACTGGTGTCTTGGCATGCACTATATACAGTAAAAGCAACTTGTGTACTTGCTGTGAACTTGCCAAAACTTAAGACATACTCTACATTTAAAGAGACTATATGTAACATTTGACAAAGTCACTTCAAAGGATATGACTCTTCCCTAAATGTGCTATTGGCACCATGGATTTATTGAGAAGAACTGGATACCCCCTTTCAAAGGTGGGGCCAGATTCTGTCAGATGAAAGTCTCTTACTGGGTGCATATACTGAAAAAGCCTCTGCAAGCTTATGCTTTTGCAGTTAGGCCAACAGAGCATGTTTACAAGAGTCGTTCTCCAGCTAAGCTAGCTGAGAGCAGGCATGTCCAAGATTTGCACTGACCGAAGAAGCTAACTTTCTGCAGGCTTCCCGCATACACAAGTGGAATAAAATGATTGAACCTCACAGCTCCTCTACACTTTCCAAATGCTGGTGCCCTGAGTGGATCAAATTCTAATCATAAAAAGAGTCATTTCAGGATGCTCCACAAATCTATTTACCACTTTACAGCAGCGCCTTCCCAGAGACTGGGATGTGGTGGATTTTGTGCTATTCCTGGGGGCTTTACTGTCACATTGCGTTGCAGCATTTACCATTATACTGTCAATTACACATGTCGTGAAGTGAGCGTTGTTCAACATAAGTAAGGGGTCTGCTAGTCTCACATAGCCAGACCACACTGGAGAATGGTCTTACTGCATCTGATTATCATTCTGCAATAGGGAGGATAGAAACTCTCTGGCTTGTTTGTATTTCTTTCAGCCAATCACAACTGCTAAGCCCAGGATGCAGCAACAGTGTCCCTGCAAAATACTGACGGGAGAATTGTTTTAGGGTAATATTTGCACGCATGAAGGCGAGCACTGTCATGAAAAGTCAGTAAGATCCAAGTATTTCTTGCCATTGTGTAGGTTGCTGCTCGGAGGTCGTTGTTTTCCGTAGTGAAGGGGATTTTGAAAATGGTAACGCATAGATTGCTGAAGGGGAGGAGAAAGTCGTATGAAATGCATGGCAGAAATTACAGACTGGTACCCACTCAGACTAAAATCTGGTGAGAAGACTGTGGACTCACAAACTTGATTATATCCGCTTTATTCAGATGATGTCAGACCAGTAAATGGTTTTTGTCATTGCACATTATTCTAGTACGTATGGCCCAGTAGGGACCTCCTCCACTTTCTAGAAGGCAAGAAACCTGGAAATGTACAAAATGGAGCTTTGTCATGTTAGGAACATAGCAGTGTGTATCTTAACCCAAACCATCCTTTTCTAAACCTAATCAAGGAGTGGTTCTGGGGCCTAAACTTAACCAAACACAGAGTAAAAAAAAAAAATGCAAGTAAAAACCAAGTGGAAATGAAAGACGAAGCAAGTCTACGAATAAAACTCTAATAATGGTCCGAGATGTGATTCAAACTAAAGTCTTCTGGCTGGAAGTCCACACACTTAAGTCACCACCAACACCTCCAACCTCAAAATGCATTTTCCCCTCTTTGTAAGTGCAAAATCCCAGCTCCATCAATATTATATGGGGTGATAACTGACTATACTGAGCCTGCTAGAAGGTGAAAGAGGTCCCTACTGGCTCCTATAGATGGGAAATCTTATGCAATGATAGCGAAAGGTATTGAAAGTTATAAAAACATCCAAAACTGGTCCCATGATTCACTGCACTATAAATCAGGATTATCTATGTTGTCAACTATGACTTTGAATTGTTCTTTACCTCACACGCCATGTGGGTAACTTTATACCCACATGACCTGTGAAGTAAAGCACGATTCAAACCCACAGTTGATTTTTTTTTTTTTTTTCAAATAATCAGCAGATTTTTTTGGAGTCGTAAAAACCATTAGCACAGAACTAATAGTAGCTTCTCAGTTGATTTGGAGAGATGTCCTTTCTGCTGTAACATTTAATTCCCTGCAGCTCTTCAATACAAAACATGCCACACACTGTAGTTAATCACATGTAGTATTTCTGTAATAGGTGTTCTGATTGTAACCACAGCTCCCAATTCATTAGACATGAGCAGACACGACCCGGGATGGGTTTTTTTTGCTATCTCATTTGCATTGTTTTATTGTTGCAGTGCCAAGCAGAGATTTGTGGCAATCCACATCAGACTGCCAATAAGGCAGCATTTAAAGTAAACATGCTGAACATTCCTGTGTGTTGTGATTGTGGTACAATGTGTTCTCACACGTTTCTTGGGCAGTGTCTGAGGCATGAATTGCCCTCTGCACGTCAACACTCCGCAGTTGGGTTCCAGAGAGAGTATTGATTAGGGGTCAGCGGTCTGCAGGCGGTTTATTTACTCTCCTCCGCAGCTTGCAATTTAAAGGGAGGAGCTTACAAATTTTTCTTGAACGGCCTCTTTGACGGTTTTGACCAGATCTCTTCTCTTATCCCTCTCCACCACTCGCACCTCCATCCAGGAAGGAAGCAGTTGTTGTGAAACACTCGGCTGGCTCTCTCTCTGTACATCATCTGTCAGCTCCCTCTGAAAAACAGCAACAAAGACAGAAGTGGATTTGGACGGTGTTTTATCCATCCGTCAGCGTGTTTGGGTTATCTTGCAAAGCACCAAACATTTAGCTTTGAGTCTTTTTGCACATGTGCAGAATTTCACTGAAAACTCCTTTATTTAATCTCCACATTTTCACCAGTTCACCCTCCTCCCTCTCTCTCCTCCAGCTCTTTAAGGTGTTTACATACTGAACATATTGAATTTGTTACCGGGCCCTAGTCTTATTTCCACTTCGCTCTGGGTAAATAAAAGGATAGACCCTATATTAAAACATATTTTTAAAATTATATGATAATTAAACCAATTAGAAGTTGTTTATGGGCCAGTGCTTGGGTTATGGCCACTTTGGGCATGCCATTGAACAATGTGGATCTTGTTTGGCTGACGTTTGAAGCGGTTTGGCTGTTTGGAGGGTCCTGTTAACTGAGACTTTTAAATAGCTGCTTTTTGAAGCTCTGTCGTGCGCTCTGCACTCAGCCCAATCCGTGGGCTCCTGGAAACCCGAGGGGAACATTATCAAATTTAACACAAAAACACACATTCTGTTTTATATTTTGTCAACCATATCCCTTCTATACCAGCCCGCCCCCACTAAAAACACACTGATGCCTTTTTTCTACTAGAGCTCCACCTACTGTATTCCAGCGTCTTTGTGCTTACTCGTGAGTTTTCATACATATCCACATCTCAAATTCCCTGGAAAGGTGCTGGTGTGTTTCATGTTGATGAATCATGTGAAAGCGGGTCCTTGAATTACCTTCGTACAGGCCGTGTTACCACCATCACAAACAAGCTACTTCATACATCAAAACATTTTCATCTAAATTCACTTACACTCGCTGTAGAAATAAGAAGTTGATAGAAAACTTTCAGAATTTTCACGTTTGTGTCACCTTAGCATTCAAAAATACTGACTTTACTCTTGTAATCGCCCTCACCGTCTTGCTGCTTGGAGTTGAGCAAAGACGAACAAGAAACCACGCATCGGTGCCTTTCCTCCCGTACATTTCAGGGAAGGCTTTCACAAACCACTGGTAAAAATGTTTGTCTCAAGTTAATGGTCCTCTCCTCACACTTGAGACCAAACAGAACAAACAAAAAGCACTTATGTCAAACAGCATCCTTCATTACATAGGAAAGAGAATGTTTTATTAACTCGAAATAAGCCCCACACCTATCGTAAACACCTATATTACTGTAATGCTATCATTAAATGAGCAAGAGAAAGCCTTTCAGCCTGATAAACAGCAAACAGCTCTCCATTTGCCTCTGACTAAAATGATTTAATGGCCAGATTGGATCAGTGAAATTAAGCTGTTGTTTCAGTTCCAATGTATAAGCCGCCTAGCCTGAGCCAATGGAAATTTACAGTATAGTCTTCTAATTCCAGATATCAGTAACGTCTGGATATTGGCAGCTTTTTACAGTCGTAAATTATACAGTATAAATTCTCAAAATGGTCAAAATAGTGTTGAAAAAAATTTAATTGAATGAAAATGTAAGATTTTTATTATAATAGATCCCCCAAGAAAAAAACATTATTGAGCCCCATATTATGCTTTTGGGGGTTTTCCCTGTCTTTAAGTGTGTTATAGCTTTTTTGTGCATGGAAAAGGTCTGCAAACTAATAAACCCCAAAGTCTATGCTTAAGGGAGTTTTTTTTTTCCCTCACATAAAACACTTCTTCTTACCTGCCTGGAACTCCTTCTTTGAAGTCCAGGCTTTTCTTCTATTGCATGTCTATGTAATCACATATCGGCTGCCAAAAGGCTAGTTTGGCACAAAGAATGAGCAGCTTCTTGCAGTTCGCCATTATTTCCTCACTTCAGCCGCTTCTAGTTTGGCTACGTCTCTCATAGCTACGCTTATAGGTCTGAGGTCAAGCTATGGGACCATCACTGTATTGCTCTTGCTTGACCAGCTGACCAGTCTGGGCATGATGGGGCTCTTATAGAGACAGGAGACAAAACAAACTGTTTGTGATGGAGGATGAGAAGAGATGCTGCAGCAATGCACAGTACTGAAAAAATGATGTGAAATATGTAAACACCTTGTAGTAGACCACAACAATTAAGTTCTAAACCTGTAGTTGTGCATATTATGGAATCTTTAAAAGTAAATATGATCAGTGTGAGGCAAAGCATACCATAACTTAGGTTTTCATTCATTAATTTAATTCAAATAATTGGTGGTCAAAAAGTAATTATAAACCTTCATAATTCTTTAACAGTATTATTTGTTTATGTATTCAATTATTTGTTAAACTTTAGGATTCATCATTGGCATACACCACGTGATCGATTTCCCCAAGCACGGGTTTTATCCCCCGTTTTTCTTCTGCATCCATAAATCTGTCTACTCTCTCTAATATCACCGAGAGTAGTTAGACATAACTTTATTGCATAATCACACTGCACGATAAAGCCTTGTTTAATTTTGAATATCAAACGAATTGCTTCATGCCAATAAAGAACCCACATGCCTTCATGTGTGGGAGGACTCCCAGGCCTGCGCTCATACCTCTGGTTAACCATTATCTTACATCAGGTTTAGCATGCGAGGCCGCAACCCAGATCAGGCCTGAAATAGGCAGTTGAGGAGTGAGTTGGGGGGGTGCGAGCGGATCAGCATTAGCTGCAGCGGTAGTGCAAGTGCTGCTCCGGGTATTTTTAACTGTCAGCACTAAATGCCTCATTCAGCCCCAGCATACCCCCCCACCCACCTCGTAACCTCAGCCAGAATACCTTCACTTCTGTGTACACAGCACCACAGGCAGCCTTGCCAGCTGTTTACACATGCACACACATACTCAGACATACACACACACACACACACACACTCTTACATATACTTAAAAAACACAACTATGCAGCAGAGTTTCTCTGCTACACACACTGACAAACACTCAGATACAGAGCACATCTATATAAACTCAGTCTCCATGAAAACATATTCATATTTGCAAATGCGGTCACACAAATAGACTCCTCTACTCAGACTATACACACATACACTCGCATCATGTGATTTGGCCCGGGCCTGTCGCGTCTGTTGGCGAGTTAGAGGAATGGAATGTGTAAGAAACAGTGCCCACACATCGAGCAGCCGCCCAACGCTCGGGCTGGCATCGCACACAGTGGGGAAGTGTACCGGCTGAACAGCAGGAGAGGAATGCAGAAAAATAACCTGTCTCTAATAAACAATACCAGGGCAATTAAGTACACTCTTTTCTCACCTTCTGTCTCACTCTCCCTGTCTTCAGATCACAGAGATAATGGGTGGCACTATTTGACGAGACGATGGTTATCTATGAGAGGCAGCCAGAGGGCAATCAATCATGTTGGCGGGACAGCTTTATGAGTTGTAATGAATTTCTCCCACGCCACCGCCATTGCTGGATATTCAATCACAGCCAGGAGAAGTTTTTGTCTGCAGGCTAAAATCTGAAGGCATTTATCTGCCGCTTAACTCAAGTTAACTCAAGTCTAGCTCTTTTGGAAACGCAGCTTTTCCTTGGGCGTGGATGGGATCTGAAGTTGTCTCACGTAGTAGACAGCCATTGTTGTTCCACACCTACTGTTAGAGATGTTTCAACATTGCATCACTTGGTGTGCAGCAGGCGCCTCTCTCTCTCTCTCTCTCTCTGCTTTCCGCTCTGTTAGCCGTTCAGTGCTAATGAATGAACGAGGGGAGCTGTGGCTGAGCTGCTCTGTATTTTTAGGGCTGTGTGCCTGTGGTCTGTGTGGCCTGTCCCATTCAGAGGAGCCATGGGGGGATATTTTTGGCCACAGGCTGAGTTGAGTCCAGGCCCACACAGAATCGCTGACAGGCGCAGGCAAGGAGGAAAAGAGGGATGTTTTCCTATTGGGAGGAAACCAGGACTGATTATGGAGGGGAGAGAGAAACCAAGAGAAAAGGCAGATGACTGTGTGTTTGTCTGTAACAGAGATGAGATTTTTCTTTTTTTTTTTTTGTTCTGATTGCCACACCCTTCCTCTTTGCAGCCCACATATTCAGAAGGCTTTTAATTTGACATTTGAGTCAGATGAACCAGTATTTTATGTTCATTTGTTAATTTTGGCCAATGACACACACACACACATGCACACACACACACACACACACACACACACACAAGGTCAAAGCAACTATACACCACAGTGTGCTCACATGCAAAATAATGATAATGACAGTAATTGCTTCCCAGTTTTGTATTATTTTTTCTCTCTGTAGTTGATTTAGTCCATATTAATGATATTAAAGATAACCATAGTCTTATTTATACAACTCTCCAGATGCTATTTCAGTTGGCTCACTGATTGGAGCGATTTGCATGCTCCATGTAATGTGGATACAGCTCTCAGGCTATGATTCCCCATATTAATATTTAATTGCCATGAAAGTGTGTTTTCAAAGTATAGGGTGACGCTCCGGTCTCTCAGCCCAGTCACGATAGAGCTGATTCCGGAGCGGGGCGAAGAGCGTAGTGCGGTTCCAAAGAGACGAGTTTTCGGTCATCTTATCCCCCCCTCCTCGTGTGCTGGCACCTGTAGCGCCTCTCCAGCAACAGTAAATCACGTGACCATTTCCTCGCGAAGAAATCCTAATCCTCGCGCCAGATCCGTCCGGGCGCAAGCATCTGCCTCGATCCAAGACATGTTGAAACCCGAGGCGACGGCATTAAGAATTAAAAACGCTAGAAAGTGGTCCCTGTGCGCGCCTTGTTTTGTCATCAGTGTTCCATTAGTGTCACTTTATTCTGCGCCTCCCCTCCTTCTCCCCTTTGTGTGTTTGAGTCAATATCGGGAAAGCCTGCCCGTTTCTGCCCAAATGGTTACAATATACCTTGTTCACGCCTAAAGAGCTGACAAAGGTTATTAAGCTGACCTACGTTCTTCTGAGTAAGGGCCAAACAGATAAATCAGAGCTGTAACAGAAGCTCTGGGAATTATCCCAGAGAGTGGAAGTGTGAGGGGGCATGTGGAAGTTCATTAATTATTATGAAGCTGCAAGTGAAACCATGTAAAAGTCAAACACACACTTCCCTCAGTTGTTTGTTCCTCTTGCATGTCTTGGGGTACCGGACTTCCTGGACAGTGGCCTTGGTGTTTAGAGGCCTGTCCTGCAGTAGGAAGCCTCATGGATATAATACCTATGTGCGGCTCCAGCCAGTGGCCGATGTGGTGATGTTGATACAGAAGCAGACCTGACACACAGCTGTTGTTTATGATGTGGCTAGCCCAGGTGGACGGGCCACGGCCACAAGCCAACCTAACCTCGAATCCACAGATCTATAGTCCTGACCAGAGTTGTTTTGGGGGAAGTCGGGTCAGGTCTGTCCCTGCACGGCTCAAGTAAAATCTCCTTTCGAGCAAGTCCAAACCAAAGCTTTTCCATAGTCGTACTGCAAGTTGCCAGGTTCCTATAGAAGCCCTGTGAATAGAGCTGACAGATAAAATCCAGTCCCTCAATGTCATTTTAGTGGATGCAACAAACTTGTTAGAAGAAAGAAGAGGTAGTCTTGTACTTTATTCTTACACAGATTAGTAAAAGGGCTAAAAAAAAAAGTGTATTCATTGTGGTGATTTCAAACTGAGCGCTCTGGTTCTGGCACATGCACACAGACATGTACACAAATATAGACATTCATATGCAAATCCAACACGTTGTTTGTGTACATTAACATACAGTATTTAAACTGCATAAAGAGCTTGAATACATTCTTAAACTGTGCATGACAAATTAGGTAAATCTTCCATTTCCAGATTCAGTTTTTTTTTTATATTTAACCAGTAATTTGCTAAGAAACTTCCTGGAACCATTATTATATATTCATTATGCTGAAAATGGAGTAATAGCTTACTAATCACAGTCGGTAAAGGCCTCTCAGTTTATTTAGCTTTCTAAGAAAAAGTCCTGTAATTATATAGTAGCTACATACTAATAAAAGGGGTCAGTTTGACTGAGTTCATAAGAAGCTGTTAATGTCTGAAAATATTTTCCTGGAAAGAACTGTCAGGATGCTGGATTCGTGTTTGGAAAATTTTAGACAGACATTTAGACTAAACCTCCATCTATTGGGTAGCCCATATAAGGGAGCAAAGTTTATTTAATTACCGTTGCACCTTTCTCAAGTGAACATTACATGTCAATAATAAAAATAAAGTGAATGACAGACAGTTCTGAGACACAGAACAGGCCGGGGCACACTGCTGCTGTACGTACAGACCAGGCTGTTGTCTGGAGAGAGTTTAAGCTACAGTCTGACAGCCGCAACTGAAAATACTTTGTCCCCCTCACTGGTGAGCTTTAACCAAGGGACTGCACCACAGTTTGTTTTGTACTGTAAAATGCACATTTTGGTAAATGTGCTTATTCATTTGTTTTTCAGGTATAAGCCCTTTCTGTACGGGAAACAACAACAACTTTCAAGAAGCAACCTGCACATTAAAATGGAAAGTTTTGAACATTTTTTGGGGGGGGGGAATGGGGGCTTTTGCCTTTATTTAGAGCAGTAGAGATAGACAGAAAAGGGAGAGAAGAATGAGGAGAGACCTGCAGCAAAGGGTCTTGAGTGGGAGTCAAACCCACGACCGCTGTGTCGGAGAACTATAGCCCCTGTTCATGGGTTGCCCACTCAACTAGGTGAGCTATAGGGTGCCCAAGTTTTTAACATTTAACTGAGCGATGAAACAGTCTGCTAAGTTCATTCCGTGAATTACAGAGGTTAATGAAAGTGCTCTTCTTCTTGTGTGCAAATGTTCCTCCAAAACAGTTCCCCCAACCACTATTTTGCAAGGACACCATCACTACATCCTGGGCTTTAAAGAAATACAAACCAGCCAGGGATTTCTTCCACCTATAGCAGGATGATAGCTGGTGGACCGTTCTCCAGCACTGACCCAGAACTGTGGAGAAGTCTGACTGTGCAAGACTGTATGTACCCTAAATATGAAGCTAGAGCAAAGAAAATATGACAAGAAACAGAGGAAAACTGCCGACTTGGCTACGTATGTAAACATTTGGTTTGTACAAATAGTCGATATAACATATTTTCTTGTTTTGAGTATTTATTTGTCGCTTGCTGTTCATGCAGTGTATAGAAACCGGAGCTGATCTTCTCATCTAATTTTCTGCAAGAAGGCATGTATTTTTTTTTTTGTCTGTGTTGAGTAGAATTAGGAACGTAATGCCACAAAATTTCTGAAGCCATTACCATGAAAAATGAACTTCTTTCCAAAGCACTTACTAAAAAAAGAAGGAGCAGAGGAAATAAAGATTGTATCTGTTGTTTAGGGTCAGCTAAAGGCTTTGCTGTCTGTGAAGCTTTCAGCGTTGCATAATGCTGAAAATGTGACTGTTGGGGAGTTTTTTCTCTCGATTATGAAATTTGTAAACCCCCAAGCAGCAAGCATCGTGAAAGACTGTTAAGGCCTGATGGCTGCATTGCATTTCATGCGCTGAGCTGTACTGATATGTATCTACACACAAACACAAAGGCAGTAACAGAACTCTTGCTCCCTGGCCTTCGAGTCATCTCGCTACATCAATAAATACAGCAAAATAGCATTAGCAATAACTTCAACTATATGACCAGGCTCTAATATGATAGAATTAGTATCAGTGTTTTAAGGTTTGGCCATTTAGGTGAAATTCTAAGCCGGGCAGGGAGTAATTTGGACACAGGGAAAATTGATTTTGACCATCAGCACTTTCTCATTTTCAAACAGCGCCTGCGGCTAAATGGGTTAGCCAGTTAAGCACATTACACAGGTAGCTTCTCCTTTCCTCCCCAATGATTATGTGTCCGCCTTGAGCAATTGATATTTCTTGCAAATAAGAAAATTATCATATTCCATGACTGGAAAGAGAAATTAGGGCCTGCTGTTATGGAGTGGAGTCTCTTGACTGAGAGAGGGAGGCAGAGGTACATTTTTCCTTTCTTTTTTTTTTTTTGTTTCTAAGGGTGGGGTGTACGTATCAGATGTCCTAAGCTATATTGGAATTGGGGCGCTGTCAGGCCTCATCAATAAAAATATACAGTGATAGACTGTAAGTGGTGGAGGGGGGACATGGAGGGATGGAGGGGCGCTGAGACAAGACGACTGGCTTTGACTCGGAGGCAGAAAGAGCTGGGAACATATATGGTAGGGTGTGTCTTAAGAAAGCTGTAATTTCACCACCAAACTGTGCATTGCTCTCATAAATCATAACTCTAGCAAAAAATGCTCCTCTGCGTTTTTAGGTTGCGGCTGTGTGTGGCCATAGTTTCATCTGTAGTTTTTTATCATTTAATTGATTCATTCATTTTAAAATAAGCTGATTCCGTGCTGTGTCAAGTCAAAGCTGACCTATCAAAGAAGCCCGGCATTCATCAGCGGACAGTAATACATTGACTCTGAGCACCGGAGAGGCCATGAGGCATCAGTTGCCTGTGATAAGGTGTGTGCCATGATGTGGGTTATTGAGCCTGCTACATCTCCAGTGATTGGGGCCTTCCCTTGCACTGCTCCCGCCCTGTGGCCTGAGAGGCTGTCTGCAGACTGGAGCCCCTGGCGGTCTAAGTAGAACCACATGGGGGAACCTGATAGTGGCGCTTGGCCAGAGGAGAAGTTAACCTGGGCAGTGCGGCAGGCAGCTTGGGAGACGGATGGTCAATGCTGCTGGGGCCTGACCCTCAGCATACAAACAGCCTGACACAATATCATCATGTAATGTCATTAGACATGCAAACGCGTGTACATGTACATATATGTGTGTGTGTGTGCTTGCAGGCATACCTGAACAGACATGCACTTTCTCTCACTTGCCCTCATGTACACACCTCATCCATCCTACACTCTCTCAGGGGTTTCTGCGGCTGCTGTGCCCTCAAGAGTGGCCGACCGATAAGGAGCATTTACCGGAGGGCCAGTCGGCATGTGAACAACACCAAACACACTAATGGGAGAGAGACAAAGCCACAGGCCACAGACATCCAGTAAACAGCAGACCACAGTCCACGAGATGTATGCTCTCTCCTCCATTTGACCATGCAGGTACACCAAGCAGAGTTGTGACTTCCTAAAGTCTTGTGTGTGTTACCACTTGCCGTGTGGCTGGGGTAACTTGAGTAACTGTCTACAGTAGGCCTTTATATAGCAGTAAAAGGACCAGCTACTGTAGGAGAGCAGTGACATTTGGTTGGTTGCTGTGTTACACCTTTGTGCTGCGAAGGATATTTAATTGGTGGGTCAGTTAATAGGGATAATCAGTCTCTCTCTCTGTCTCCCTCAGTCTATCTAATGTGCTCTGCCGCCATGTGCTTCCAGTTAAGTTGGCGCTCAGCCCTGAGCAGAGGTTAAGTGAAACTACCTGCTCCTCTGTGTCTGGCGATTATTTGCTTTGTCCGCGGCACTGCCAGATCATAAAACACTTGCGTCTACTTTCCTAGTGCTCTCAAAGTCCCTGAGGTTCATTACTGTTACGCCTGGATGTGTGGCTGTACAAGCCTGCCTTTTTAATGTCACACTGCGACAGCCCACTGAGGGCTTCACTAACAACACTTCCCACAGGCCAATATTTCAACAGCAGACTCCAAAAAGATTTTGCCCCCCTTCATTTACACAATATTGATTGTCTTCAGTCTGGAAGTGATACAGTAAATAATGAAAAATGAGGTTTCTGCAGGCAAATGGGATGAGACATGAAAGCGGACTGAAGTGCTGGCTCTGGTTTCCTGTCTGAATGGCTGTTAATTAATGGAGCAGACGAAGGCCATAATTCTTCACTGGCCCCGAGACTGCCACAGTGCCAGGCAGTTCAGCGATCACAGTCATCCACATGCTGCTGGCCTGATGCTGACATTGTTTGAGTGAAGTGCATTTTTTTTCAGTTTAAAAGAGTTTGTGGCTATTAGTCTGTAGGGAAACCCAGGCCAATCTCTCTCTCTCTCTTTCTTTTAAGCCCACACACACTTTCAGAAACAAGGAGATAGGGAATCTGAGGCAGCACAGATCTAACAAAGATCAAACCTTTTTCACCCCCTATCAGTACGGAAAGCCAGTCCGTTCTAAATGATTTCCAAAACCGCAGGTGATTTGTCTCTGTCTCTCCCCTTGAATTCATTTGCAGGATTCAAAGATCAAAAGGACCTGCTGCTCTTCTAAGATGAGCTCTAAGTGCTTGAACTCCAGCGCAGTCATTAAATACAGTAGTATGAATGTCTCTGCCCCAGTGCCAGCTGAAAACGGTCCGCTCTAAAGTTCTGCTCTCTTTAGCAGACGCTATTCATGGAGAATCGTTGGCGCCTCCCATAGACTGTGATTAAAGTAAATGAATGAAATAAGATACAAGGAAATTGAAATGATTAGTTTTAGAACAGGAACGACTGAGCCAATAAAGCGATTGCATTCAACTGTAAATGAGGAGGGGAGGCAAGCAGGCATAAGAGCAACATAGCAGAGTAAGACAAAAATTGCATTGATTATGTATTCCAACCCATGGATTTCTGTATGAAATATGGTCGGCTTTCAAACACGGTAGAGTTTCAGAGGTATAGTTAGAACCCAACTGAGCAATGTCTGGTTTTGATCACAGACTTACACTGACATTTCTGTCATGCAAGAACGTAATTCCCACCAAAATACGACTTATACTGCCATTTCACTGGTAAGTGAAACTGAGTGTTTTGTGGAAGGTAATTCTGCAATTACCAAAAGCAGGAGAAGAAACAGCAGAGACGAGCTTTGAACACACTGCTGACGTTATTATCACCTTTCATGCAAGAGGCAACCTTCAGCACTGAAAAATGAAACCCACGCACAAGTGCCAAAAACTGCAGTTTCTCAAATGGCCACTTGAGGCTTGCTCCAAAAGTGAGTCAATCTCCATAGACCTCATAATAAAATGCCCAACTTTACAGCAGAAATAAACATGTTATAACCTATTACAGGAAACAGTTTTGGTCTCTGTAGACCAAAAGTTTTATATAACTTGATTCACTGTATTAAGACTTAGATTTATGCATAATAAGGGTATAGCCTCTTGACTGGCAAGTGGGTGCAGTCATAGCACAGTCTATGACTCAGGATGCTCCACTTCTTTCCTTATTTTTGGATTAGCTGAAGAAAAGTCAGGCACTGCAACGGATGGAGCCTCCAAACTGGGCCTCAAGACAGCGCTTCAGGACAGCGCTTCAGGACACCTTTGGGCGACGTCACTAAGGGTTTGTCCATTTTTATATACAGCCATTGCTTTTAAGATGATATGCTATTGCTAGTTGCAACATCCAGCAGTCACCCTGTGAATGTTTAAGCTATTCTTTTTTTGCCCTCCACCATTGACTGTATAATGGACAAACCTTGCATGGTGTCTCCCGTAGGTTTCCTGAGGAGCAGTTTTCAAGCCCAGTGTGGTGTCTTTGACCATCAACATGTTTGGCAGTGCGAGACTCCAGCTAACTCTGGCTAATCCAAAAATGAGCAGATGTAGTATGAGTGGAGCCGAGGCAGGCTATTCGAAAAAATCTGGGCCCCTGACTGTCCAATGACAGGGCCCACCCGTCACTCAAAACAACCTTCTATCGTACATAACTTTAAGCCTTAATGCAATTTTAACAAGTGAGTTATATCAAATTCATGCCCATTACAGTTGTCGTGAACCATTTATCAGTCTGTAAACATGTTTATTCCTGCTGTAAAGTTGGGCATTTTAACATGGGGATCTTTAGGGACTGACTCACTTTTACAGGCAGCCTCAAGTGGCCATTCAGGAAACTGCTGTTTTTCACATTTCTGCGTTGGCTTCATTTTTCATCCCCGGATGTTGCCCAGCCCGGAGGTCTCCACTAGGTAAAGGTATGCTGCAGTTTGTTTTGGAGCTTTTTGATTGGAAACAGTTGCATACTGTGGCCAAAAAACACTAAAGTTGCCGGTCGAGACAACAAAACAGTGAGCTGAAAGATGATGCTATAAAAGCTCCCAATAGTTGATGGAAATTTCAGAGACGGGAGACGATTCTCGACGGGTTCATTATGTGAGCAGACTCCTTGTGTAGCCAGTTAATGCATTGTTCATACAAACATGTTTGTTATCGCTGCTTTAATGAATTTTATAAAAAGTTCAGACTAAAACATTCTATGCCAGCTATGATTTAAATGAAATGCAAGCATCTTGACTGCCTTGATTAAATACGTTTATATTAGTTGAATGTGTAGAGGAAAACCTAAATTCCTCCTCACCATAATGAGTACCCTCTCATAAGCCGTTCCCACATTATAATGTATGTCTCTTTTTATAGATTGAATTCTACATATTTTATTCATGCTGTTTTTGTTTGTTGACTCAGTGACCCTGTTTTGCACTGTCAGCTTCAATCTTCACGGCTGTATTTCTTACTTATTTGTGTATTTTTACACCTCATTTTCCCTCTCTTTGTCCCTAGGCGTGGGTGTAAAAGGGACCGCATTCCCAGCAGGGACAGTTAAGTCCCTCACAAGGGGAAGCAATCAGACCCAAACCTCCAAATGATGAGTGTCGTCTTCTTCCTTCCCCATCCGACCAGAGCCTGTGAGTGGTGGTTGGTTTGTCCCATCCTCGCCACCACACTCTGGGCTGGGGTTCTCCGCTGAGAACCCACACGCCTGAGCTGGAAGGGCTGGGATAATGAGACGCTATGGAGACAACAAAGGCATCTTCCCGGGCTCTTAGTCACATTGCAAGTATGTATGTGAAATTCCCAACCTCAAATACAGTATGCAGAATCAGAGTTTGGACAGTGACGCCGTTGACTGGCAAATTACAGACGTTGGTCATGGTAGAAAAAAAAGAAGTGGTAGATTTCATAGAATATGCTTTGCACACATGAAGTAGCAATTCAAAACATGACTGGAACTATAAATACCTCGCATTAACAACAGTTTTTCTTCTAGTTGGGCTGTTTGTGTAAGACATAAACAGTGAAAAATCCATTTTCACTTGAATATTCTGTGTCGTTTTGTGGGCTATCAAAAGAAGGAAATGAAACACGGCGTCTAACAGTAAATGAATGGGTCATTAATGCTCTTAGCAATATTCCAAAAGCGGGGATCAGGGACGCCCCATCAACACGAGTAGGAGGACAAGAAAATTTAAAGTAAATGCATGGACGATTTGTGCAATAATTAATCACATATGAATTAAAAACGTCCAGTCAATTCACCACTCATCACGCGACCACCAACCCGCACCGCCACCACCCTCCACTGCCTCTCTGCCGTTTGATCCGAGGCCTGTGTCCACTCACCCGCCCCCCCAGTGCCCTCTTTCATCCCCCGCCCACCTGGCGCGAGAAGAAAGGCTGCCTCTAAACACAGTGCAGAGTGGGCCAGGCCCAGCGGGCATCTTGCCATGCGTACATTTCCACATTCTCTCATCGCCTGTGCTGTGTTTCCTCTCCAGAAGCCATACATCAGACAGTGCTGGGCCTGCGCCTCGCCCTGCCCGGCTTCTTTCCGCCTCACAACACGACTACAAAGCCATGGGATAAATGACAGGAGTGGAGACGATGCACAGCATGACGGGAAAAGAAGAGAGCAAGTGGAGGGGAGTGGGGGGGGGTGTTTAACATGGCAGTATTAAAGTGATCAAGTAGAAATGAGGGCACAGTCAAGAGTGTTCTGGTGAATTAAGACATTCAGCTGCATCAATGGGTGTCTTGCTATGAAACCGGGTGGGGGTGTGGATGTCATGGCTGCTTGCCAAGTTGGAAGCTTCAGGCCTTCCTAGTAGGGCACAAATTGTCACATGCACCGGTGGCCAAACCCAAACCACCATGACCGAGGGTGGAAGTGACATCATCCTCTATGGCTTGGCAGACAGGGATGATGGCATTATAATAGCGATGGCGTCGCGCTGGAGGGACGAGCCAAGAGTTGGTTAACCGCTGAGGAAAAGACATGGGGGCGCAATGAAGGACATGAAAGGAAAAGGAGGATATGTCGTGTATATCAGGTGAAGTTTAAATCGATCATGTTTTTCAACCATAACAGTGGCACATCTGCAGGGGCTGTGTGTCCATCCGCCACTATGATCAGACAGAAATATCTGGACGAATATTTGTTTAATTGGATTTAAAGCAAATTAATTGTTCTTGAAACTGCATGTGAGTACACTGGGAGCAACATAAAGGTGTTAGTCAACCCAATACAAATTCAGTCTTTTCAAACGGTACAGTTTCACACCTATTCCAGGCTTTGCTCTCAGGGCACCGAGTTTCTCCAACGAATGATACTCCCGCAGCATCCTGAATGTGTGTTTATAAACAAGACTCAATATTATTGTGATGTCTGAGCTGAATTCGATAGATTCCTCCTCTGTCAGTTGTGCTTCCGCTGCAACACGATCCGAAATTACATTCAACAGCAACAGGAGACGGGCGCAGCTCATTCCCTCTCTCAGCCGTAGCACTCCTGCTGCCTCTCTAACTTCATCACAGGGGCTCACCGGGGCTCACGAGGGGCCATGGGAGTCTGAAAACACCCCAGTCCATTACTCAGAGCGAGAACCTAACCTGGAGTTAAAGTGTCTTGGCTATCTCCATCAGGAGTCCCATGTCTGGCTAGAAGCGTTCCCTCTGAGGCTTTTGGCTTTAATGGACTCTGCTAAACGCATTCGCTCTGTATATTACCTTTAGGATTGGTCCCTATCTGGTTTCTATATGGTCTGTTTACGCATAGCAAAAACATGTTCTACCCAGCGCTCCTGTTCCACAAATACTCCCTTTTTACTCGCTGCATTCCTGTGTTTGTTCTTGGTCAACACCGATCCTCCTTCCTCTTGCATGCACAAGATTTAAAAATGGCCCCCCCAGTCCAGAATGTGCATTGAATATATTCCACAGGGCTTCGTCTGCTCCTCCCAAGAGGGTCAGATTATAGCCTCCATTAGGAGAAACACCTCATTCATTCACACACATAAGTCTACATCACTGCAGATTGTCTGGCCGAGACAGTTCATTGACTCTGGAATATCTGTCATTGTTCTCCCTCTCTCTCCTGTTCAACGCTCCCACGTGTGCGTCTGGTTTTAATGACTGCGAGTCACCCGCAGACCCGTTATAAGCGAACAGACCAAACAGTGCCAATACCACACTGGAAATTTTTACACTTTAAAAATGCTTCTTTTTTTTTTTTCAGCCCATTCTAACAGCAGCAATTGCTTTTGTCATTAATTGTATTTGGTTGTCACGGTTTGGTCGCACGCCATGGCGCTGTCCTCCTTTCTTTCCTCTTCTTCCTCTACTTCTGCTTCATCGCTTTATTTTGAAGCCTCGTGCGTGGATCAGTCCTGTTGTCGCACACCGTCTGTTCCTCACCTGCCCACCAACTGTCACTGTTGCGTTTCCCCAGTCGCCTCCCTGCCCAGTTACACTTCATGAACAGGTCTGCATCACGTTTTTGTACGGCAGTTCTTGTCCGGAATTTACCAGGAAGTCTTCAGTGCATTGTTCTGTGATGCCTCCCTGGACCTGTTCCAACAGATGTCTGCCTGTCTTTCATCTTCTCTTTGGCTGTTTTAATGCAAAATCCTAAATTGATTACAAGGCCACATCTTGCAGGAAACCATTTAAGAACATAAAACAACAAATCTGCACACATCCAAGTAATTAGTGCCCTTAAAATATGACTAATCAATAAACATCCCAATAATCCATTATCTATACACTGCTTAATCGTCACTAGGGTCGCGGGGGGGCTGGAGTCTATCCCAGCTGACTTAATGCGAAGGCAGGGGACACCCAGGTCACCAGTCTACCACAGGGCTACACTTAGAGACAGACAACCAAGCACACTCACATTCACACCTATGGACAATTTAGAATCACCAATCAACCTCAACATGTTTTTGGACTTGTGGGAGGAAGCTGGAGCTGCACAGGGAGAACATGCAAACTCCACGTAGAAAGATCCTGGTGCCCCCACTGGGACGCAAATCGGCGACCTTCTTGCTGGCAACAGTGCTACCAACTGCACCACCTTGCAGCCCATCAATAAACATAAAAGTCCACATTTAAGGACAACAAAAATGGAGCAGAGACCAAGCTTCATAGAATTTTGTTTGATAAATATTGAAAATATTCAAAGAAGGTCCACCACCATCTGACTCAACAGATTGCAGGTCAGGCTTCAGCAGCAGCCTACTACGCTTCAGATTTCAGGATTTGCAGAAGGTCTGGATTGTGCAATAGAGCTTTATTTGTCTGGAAATTATCCATTTTATTGACACTGCATGCCTCCCTGCATACAGTTGTTCCACCAAAACAATTCCCCTGTCATGATTTTAAGTGAACACCATCAATGAGTCCCGTTCTTAGTCCTGTCCAAGACGATTGTGATTGGTTTAAAGAAAAACGTACATGCTGGAACTACTCAGTAAACCTTGTTTGATTTTTCGTGTAGCAGAAGACTATCCTTAGCTAGTGCCTTGATTGGATATATGTCGAAGTAGGTGCGACCTGTCTTCTTAATCACTGCTGGGGAGATTCTGACAGAGCGCTATGTAACTGCTCACCTTTTCTTTTTTTTCTGATTGCTGAAATCCACGTGTAAATAATATTTGGGGTTTCTCCATGAAGGTTACCTCCACACTTACATGCTTTAATTTCTAAACACCGCTTTAAAACTAACATGATAGTGTTTTAATCACCATTTCTAAATGATCTCCATGCATATTAACATGTCTGGGGACACATGTTGTATGATCATTACTGCACACTGGGGATGAGGTTTCTAGTGTAAGCATGAAGCAGGAGATTGGTAGCTTAGTTGTAGGATATACGTCAGCAATGGAGAAAAGTAATAACATTTCCTTTACTACACAACGAGTAGTTATGTTGAATTAGCTGCTGGTAGTCAAGGCTGTCGTCTTTCTTTTCTTTAGAAAACAGTCACATTCTGGGAGCGTGACAAATCAGGGAATGTACCTATGAGAGTGAGGCCTGAATAAGAAAGCATGAGAAAATGTGGGTGTCTGCATAATCATTTCCAAAAAGTTTCCCTTTCTGTCCATTGAGACTAAAACACAACACTGAGGTTTTCAAACTAAAATAGCAGTGCAAGTCTGTGCTTTAATGGTCCTAAAGCGCCAGATCAGTGTAGACTGAGGGTGTAAAATTAGCAGAAGTGTTTTAAAATGACAACATATTAGTGTGGATGTAACTTAAATAGAGAAACATGCAGCTTCATTTGTACCCTTCCCACAGTAATAGAATCCATTTTATTCATATTTGCCAATCCTTAAGCCCCTCTTTTTAAAACCAAAGTTAAGATCAACTCCAAATCTAGTGATTCTACTGATTTGTAGGATTTTTGTTAAAAATCTAGCCTTGGTTCTGTAGTTTAATTTGTCTGCTCTGACTTGAATTGCACCACTTTTTTTTGTAAATACCTGCACCACAGCAATAAATCAGTTTTGTAGTATACGTATAGCAACAATACATTTCACAGCTACTCTGAAGTTTTTGATCATATCACATGATCATTATCGTGTTCACTGAATTTGCACAGTTGCCATCAAACTACAAATGTACACATGTCAGTTTTTATGAGCACTTTGTATCGTTGTTTATGATTGAAAGCTCAAGAACATTTACTAAATGATTTTTTAGCAAGTTTTTCCTCCAACTTATAAGTTTCCTCTATCAGTGTGTCCCATCTTCTTACATTGCAGATTCTACTTTTCCATCATTCCCAGGGGAAAACAGTCTGCACCTTGAAGATGACTAAATTAAAATGTTCTGCTTTACAAAATAGGTTTGTTCGTGAATATAAAAGATCTCTTTAATCCCCAAATAGTTCAGAGAATAAGACATATTGTCCATGAAGAAAGAGCTCATTTAGAACTCAGCAGCTCACAGTGGTGTTGTTGTTGACACTTGTTTTGGTTATCTGGCACTGGCTTGTTCATCATCAGATTTGGAATTAGATCAACGGCGCCTTGAACCTGAGATGAAAGGGGCCACTGCAGTTTTTGCACTAAACAGATTGTTAGTTCTCAGAGAAAATTGGGTGGGAATGGGATTCACTTTTTGTGTGTTTGCGCAGCCACACACATTTTGACACGTGTGTGTGTGTGTCTGTGTGAAGTTATTTGATCTGGCAGCTGATTTTGCGTGTCATGCCGAGGACAGACGGGGAAAACTGTTCGCCTACACAGCTGCATGTCCAGAGGCAGTTGACTGGCCACCTCTTATCACAGCGCCTCTACAACAGCGTATTGTGTGGCCAAGTGAGAACTTTACTCTCTCATTAAGGTCACTGGGTGAGAGGATGGGAACTCAGAAGCGGAAACCCATGACACTTTTGGGGCCCGCTCAAGGGAAGATACTCGTGTTGAACTTGCATGCGGGTACAGTGGTGAATGGATGCTTCACAGCACATATTGAGCCCGGTGCTTTATTCTGGGGTGAGAACTCAAATCTGCTGGTGATTGTGGCTGTGGGAAACACGAACGCGATGGCTTAAGTAAAATAAGCGTGAAAATGTGGCCTTTTTGTTTAATATCACCACTCAGATTTAATAGCGTTGTCATTTCTGGTGAACTATCAGGGGAATGGCTCCCTCTTGTGGTAAATGGGAGCTTGAAAGAGAGCGGCTTCAGTCCCTGCTTGTCATCACGTCCGTATATCCTCCTCAGGATGAACATCTCACAAACACTTCTCTCTGATAGTCCCACTTGGCCCCACTTACCGGAATCGCTCAAACTTTTTTTATTGCCGTCCTCCGAGTTTATATTGTTGTTGCACTTTAATTTTGATCAGTAATTATGATCATAAAGTTTGTGGATCAGTCTGAGTTCCTTTGGATGTCAACACAGGAGACATCTGTGAGCCCGCAATGTACGGGCCGTGGAGCTGCTCTCCCTGTGGTTGCTGCTAGTGGAAAACCCATAATGGCCTTTAATTGGGACTTTAATTGTGTGTGGTGGAGCAAAAGCATCGACTACAAAACTGGTGGTATTTGAGTGCATACATGCATCTTTTGTGTAAGTATATGTATCGCTCACCAAATCCTCTTCCTCTCTTGGCCTGCGAACGGCTTCAGTTGGAATCGGAGCAGCTCGCACCGTGTCAAATCCTATACGTCATGATATACATGATATTTGCAATATTTTGCCTACAGGGGAGGGTGGTAATTGATGAGTCAAGCTCAGAAAGGACACACTATCGTTTAACAAAGACTCCCATCTAAATAGCTCTATATTCATCCCATTCATCCATGCCCTTTGGATATATGTCTAATGGTAGCAGCAGCTTGGCAATCAATGGAAAGCATTTAATTCTTGGTGATGGATGATAATGATACGCTGGGAGGAATGTCTCCATTGAAAATTTCCCTGACAACATATGACTTTGTGAAAAGATTGCAATGTCTCACTTAGAACCTGTATAGCTGCCGTGTGCTTTTGAGTTATTTTGGCCACATTACAAGCGGACACTGTCTGACTCCGAGGTTTTATCATCACTCTTTATGTTCCGTTAACAAGGCTGCTGTTCAACATGGACTAGACTGCTTTGGGAGACAGACAGAGAATGGATGCAGGGGGAACGCTGGCGTATATGGGCTGGAGAAAAAGGGGTGTGCTGAACACACAGGGAGGCAGCAAAAGAACAAGAGTGCGGAGGAGGAGAGAGATGAAACACGACGGGTTTCGCCTGGCACCAGTGGGAACATTTGGATGAGATGGAAAACAAGACGCCATCTTGTGTTCCGTTCATGTCTGCAGCTCCTTGGCCTCCGTTCCTTATACATATACACACTAACGCACACTGGCAGAGCAAGGCAGCAGCTTGCGGTTCCAGTCCAGTGACAGCGGCCTGTAGTCAGGGTGGCGACGCTTCAGGAGCAGCTCCTCGTATTGGAGAAGCATGTTTGTGTTGGCGCTGAATTAATAACTTTTCATTTAGTGCGGAAATGACAGGAATAGTAATTAAGGAAATGGAATGATTTTATTGGCCATGATGTTTATATTAAGTTCCAGATGTGAAACAGCTGCCTGCTCAGCAAGAGGCCCTGCCCCCCCCCCCATGTGCTATCTGGAAGAACTCTTATTTAGAGCAAGATAACAGCAGTAGTCAAATGTATGTCTGTGTACACAAAACACACAGTATCTCATTCTCAGCGTGGAGCAAACGCTACTAAAATCACATCTCCTTTGATTAATGGGAGGCCGTTCTAGAGCGCCACGAGGCCCTGCTCTGTATTTATAAATGTGCCCCCAAAGTGCAATTTATTTGCAGATATAATGTTACTCTATTTCAGGCCTGATTTGCCTGAGTGGAAAAGTTAATATTAAGGAGTGGCTGTTCAGCATTTTTGGGTGGCCTCAGCACATGTGAGATTCCATGTCGCACCGCGCTAAAGTTCAGTTCCCTTTAAAATGGTAATGACAGAACGCTGAGGTCCTCACATTACCTATCGCACCGCCAGTTTGGATGTCAAATTAAGATCAAACTAGGCTCTGCGTCAACATATGAAGCTGTTGTCAGCTTGTGACAAGCGTTGGCACAGGAATGAACCGAAAAACTCCTTTTTCCTTTCACTAAACCGGAGTGCATGTGGAGCATTGTATATGTACCTGCATTAACTTACAGTGAAGCTCACGCATACCGAGGCTGCTCATGTCGTGCAGATGTTATATTCCCCCCATGTAGCAGGTCTCCAACGCTTCTTAATGATTTGAATGAGCGCCAAGTGTTGCTAAAACAAAATATACCGCTTCGGCTTTCTACGTGACGTTAAACATTAAGGTTACGTTTTGTACAATCTGTGGCTACTACGCAAGTTCTGGCTGGCAAGTTGTGTTCTTCCCGAGTCCAACAGACGGAAAGCACAACAGAAGTGAGCAAATGCAGCCCGAAGGAACCTTAGTTAACATATGAGAATACTTGAGAATTGTGTGGACATAAACAACCAGATTAACAGCTTTTGAAGAATAATAACATGCCCGTAAGACATATTATAAACTCTCACGCTTGTTTTGTGTTTACGTGAGGAAATTTAAATTCCAAATAAATGTAATTTGTGTTGTTTTGCAACTGCTCTGCTTACTGTCGTTATAAATTTGAATTAAATACAGAGGAAATGCTTTTTTTTTTTTTTTTTGCTTCGCTCGCTGTGTGTTTTTTTTTTTCACCGGTTTCTTCTTCCTTACTCGTTTGAGAGTGATTCATTATGAAGATGTTTTCTCTTTTGCATGGCAATAGTCGAGCCCTGCCTGCCCATTACTGTAGCCAATGGTGTTTTGTTCTGTTGTGATGTTCTCCCATCTGGTTTCCAGTGAAAATGCATCACTCCATTAACATTGCCTGTGATCTAGAGGATGCTTTAATCTAAGACTATAAACTCCACTTAATTACATCCTCCAAAAGAGCTCTATTAGTATAATGCAATCAAACAGGGAGCACATCCATTTTGGCAAGTCAAACATGCTGAAATGGCTCTTCAAAGTGTTTACTTTCGACTTCTGATCAGATCATAGAATTATATTTGGGGGTCCTCTGTCCCAACGTCTTGATTGATACTTGAGCTTTCGTGGGTAAAAAATTAAGTGCACTGGTAATACATGAGAGATTTCATTTCCCTGCAGTGAACACGACCATAACAATTGCGTTTAGGACAGCCTAAACAGACTCTCTGTGTGGTACACTGATGACTTTGTGCTCGACCTTTCATGCCTCTCACTATATAACCTCTAGCCATATTCATAATTGCTGTCTGTGTGTGTCATGCCAGTAGTTCTCAATGAATTTATACTTCAAAAGGAAGCAAGATGGCCTGATTAAAAATTAGGCACAAAGACATTACTGTAAAACGCGAGATGCCTGGCAATTCTGTTTGTCATGGCGCCATGATGAAAAAGACCTAACATGCACACAGCTAATACAGCATTACAGCAAATAAATATTTTCTTGTGGTGATACAAGAGGTTTGACACAGTTTTTATGTTTGGTGTCTTTGCGCCATGTGCACAAAAGCTCCAAATAAGATCAGTAAGATCCTGGATAGTCTTTCTAGAGATTATCTACAGGAGATGCAGTGAACAAACACCATCAAGGAACAGTTTCAATCATATTAACATAAGAATATCCTTCACATTACAGAATTTTCAAAGACTCAGTTGTGTTTGTTAGTGTGTATGCTGTTGAAGACGGTGTTATTCAGGTGTATTCCATTTGTTCCAGTCTGCGAGGAGTACAACCCTCAGTCATGAAAATTACAACTACCTGAGTGATAAACATGTTTGTGTGTCTGTATATTTCTTGTTCTTGTTTGGGTCATTCCACCTCAATTCACTACATTTATGTAAAAGTTTGCACCAGATTTTTGTCAAATTATTTTATGTTAATAAGCAAACATGTATATTTTTGGTCAGAGGTTTTGTCACATACTGAGTAAAAAATTTCCAGAGAGGAGTGGAGTCATGTCGATTTCTTGTTTTCATCACACAAATTTGTGGAGTAACGTTTGAAGTGCCGTAACTTGAGAAATAATTCAATTCAATTCAATTCAATTCAATTCAATTCAATTCAATTCAATTTTATTTGTATAGCGCATATTTACAACAACAGTCATCTCATAGCACAAATAATGTAGCTACAGTCCTGAAATTTCGTAGGCTCATTGATATGTACATATGGTCTTTAGTGGTACAACCCTGCTTTGATAGAACGCTACAAAACCAGTTGAATGATGGTGCAAATTTGGTCAAAAAATGTCAATGTTTAATTCTTTTCTGATATTCCACCAACCATAAAACCTTTATTGTTTGTCCTATGATGCTTTTATTTATTTATTTACTTTTTCTTTGCCCTGTGATTGGCACCAATAAGAGCTTTAAAAATATAGACTGTGGTGCCACTCATAGGCATACTTTATGAGAAGAAGAAAAAAATTACATAACCTTTTTTTTGCATTTATGGCCAATATTTTAAGATGCATTGAGCAGGTGTGAATAGTGTCCCAACTGGAAGAATTATATAATATTGTTACTGGGCTCAAATAAAATCGCAGTTTTCCAACTCTTTACATTAAATTATTTTATAAGAAGTGATACCAGCAATCACATCTATGTTTATTATCTTTATGGTAGACATATTTTTTTTAACTTGTTTTTGATTTCTTTATAACAGTGTTTTTAAAGTCATTATAGCCTTGTTAGCAAAGAGTCCCATAGAAACACTGTGTTGGTAAACTTGGTAGCAATAATACATGGTGTACAAATGTCAGCATTAAATCTGTGTTTTGAAGTAATTCATGAGAAAAGAAAAGAAGAACGATCCGCACACCAAAACAGGCTCCCTTATACAATTTATTGGCGTGATGTTTCGAGCAAAATGCTCTTCCTCAGACTGCTAAACATTTGTCTTCAGACTTTTTTGAAGTAATTTATGCCCAATTATTTGTGAAAAAATGTGGGTTTCCCAATTTGCTGCCTCTTTATGCAATATTGTTGCCCATTTTATAACCATATGGTGAATTTTCCTTATTTTTTTCCCCAAAGAGGCTGATGTTGTACAATTTGGATGTATATTTTGTGAATATCTGTCATTAGCCAAAATGGCTTCAGCAGAGGATGAATTGTTGTAAACATTGTTTTATGATGCTAATTGTACAATATCCATGATCATGGGGTGAACAAGGAATATTTCACTCATTACATTCATTCTATCAAAGCATTGGGATTTTTTCCATTAAAGACGAAAATATCAATGAGACCACAAAATTACCAGGTCTCCAGCTACATTATTACTCAAGTTATGGCACTTCAAACATTAATCCACAGATTGGTGCGACTAAAACAATGCAAAAATTAGCATGACTCCACGTCTCTTTAAGAATTATTAACTGAAAAACTAATGTTGACTATGATCCCAAATCTTATAAATGGTGAACTGAATCAGTATTCAACACTTCCATCCATCCATTATCTAGACACCGCTTAATCCTCACTAGGGTCATGGGGGGCTGGAGTCTATCTCAGCTGACTCAGGGTGAAGGCAGGGGACACCCTGGACACCCAGGTCACCAGTCTATCACAGGGCTACACTTAGAGACAGACAACCAAGCACACTCACATTCACACCGACTGACAATGAGAGGAAGCCAGAGAACCCACGCTGTATGGGGAGAACATGCAAACTCCATGCAGAAAGATCCTGGGTGTCCTCATTCAACACTTTTTTTTTTTTTTTAATGAAGATTTATGCGTGGGGTATTCAATGAATTGAGGCCAAATGACCCATTTGGCAGTGCCTGACAAAGATCTCTGTTAGACTGTGTGACATTTAAATATCAGCAGTGCGGAACTTGTTTTATGACTCTTTCTCCTGTTTTTTTGGGGGTTTTTTTTTTAAATCTCTTTTAATCTAGTCCTCATGGAAGTTTCAGAGATGTCTTTGTGTTCGTCAGTGAGGGTTTTTTTTACTTGCCTTTTTTTCAGAGTGTATCAGTTTGAATCTTGCTTAACAGGAATGTCATTAAAGAGTAGCAAAGGGTGCATCTGATGCTGAGAAATGTTCATTTTCCTCAATATGTTTTTATCACTAATTGTCACAACAAGTATGACTATATTGTGCGGTGGTTTTAAAAAATAGGTTCGGAAACCCCCAGGATGGTCGTTAGATAATGGTCACAGTCAAATAAAATTGAGAAACGATTAGACATAGCATATTTTGGCCTTAGTTTTTGACAAAAGATAACAAAACTACGTGAGTCTGCTGCTCCTACGTACTGTATGTTTTCTCACTACTGCAGTTAATACTTGGAGAATACTTTGATGTATTCTGCTACTGGCTTCTATTAAGTTAATATAAAATAATGTTATGGTTGTTAGGCAGCATTTAACTCACAGGTGAGCTGGTGTGCTGGGTTGACAGAGAGGCAGGAACTTCATAGATCTGCACATTCTACAGGAGCCAATGGTGTAGAGGTACATCTTAGCCACTGTCAGGCTAGAAAGGATTATTTTGTGGAAAGATGCTTCTAAATTCCAATGACTTGAAATTTATTGTTAGGATTGATGACAATTCACAGAACAGGGCAATTTATTTATTTCTGATATGGAAAGGAAAAACAGTAAATTAGGAAAACAACTCTGTTTTTGTCAAGAAGGGTTTTGTTTTAATTTCTGTCAACTTTTAAGATAATGGCTTCAATTATGGACATTTTGAAACTTATTAGATGAAGTTCTGCCACTAAATTTACATTTGTTTTATGTTTAGACAAATATTTTTTATTTATGTTATATCATCTTGTGTTTTTATAGCAGCATCACTCAGTGTAACTGTATATCTGTGTCGTAACATCCGGTGTGAGTGTCGATGTTTCCGGTCTTCTTCCTCAGCGCAGCACAACAATGGCGTCCTGTAGCGAGGTTAGCATTTTCTACCTTTTAACGTCTAACTATACATTTATCTTTAGAAGGTGGCAGATTATGGTCGGTAAATATATTTCTCTTGGATAGCGGTGTTCCGTTTTGCTGACAGAGACTGTGTTTCAGTTCCACCCTTGTTGTTTACAGGCTTGTGTTTGTTGTGATGAGCTAACCAAGGTTAGCATCTATGCTAACTGACGTTAGCTCCTCGAGCTAGCTTGTTGTTGACTAATGTTGTACCGTTGTATTGCTCTTGGTCAGTAAACGGTATATTCTACAGCTTATAATCCATAGATAATGGTAAGTGTATTTGCAGGAGTCTGCCACAGCCACTGGAGAAGAACAGACTGAAACTCTCGCGTCCGAGAAGAGAGAAGCCAGACTGCGAAAGTTTCGAGAGCTACATTTCAAACGAGTGAGTTGTTTAACTTCTCTATCAGGGAAATTCACCCTCTAGAAACAAATGCGTGTTATAAAGCGTCCCATAAGTTGTTGGCTACGTGGTGACAACTTGTACAGCTGTGATTTATTTTGTTCATTTGACAGAAGGGACAGTGATTAATTGCAAAATGTCTTATTTACACTTCAAGTAATGCCTGTTTTACCTCCAATAACTAGTCATGTTTAGGTACATGCTCTGTTCCAGATCAGTAGTTGCTCAGGTTAGAGCTTGTGATAGACCCACTTGCATGTTGTTACTTGTACAACCTTTCATTCTGTGTTGTTTCCTCTGCAGAATGAAGCACGGAAGCTTAATCACCAGGAGGTTGTGGAGGAAGACAAGAGGCTGAAACTGCCCGCTAACTGGGAGGCTAAGAAAGCCCGGCTGGAGTGGGAGCTTGCTGAAGATCAAAAGAAAAAGGCATTTTAATCTTTACTTTTGTGCTCATAAACTCTACATTACTCATATAAATGCATATTCAGAACGAAGTTAGATGTTGTTGAACAGCTTCATCATGATCAGCCAACAGCTAGTAAGGTTGTAGACTCAGTTGTTGTCTGTTTCTCTCCTCACATTGATCTACCTGTTTAGAAGTTGAGTAATATTGTAGTTTATTGTAAAGCAAAATCAATGTATTAATGAGTTTATTTTCTAATATAAATATTGCAAATGTGGTAGATATGTGTAAATATATTAGTCCATATGTGTAAAATAAAAATCCTAAGTCTCCATGGGACAGAAATTTGTAGAACAAAAAAATATAGAATCATATCGTATGATTCTGGTCATAGTTAAAACAGTATCTGAACGTTGTGCTCATGGATCGTTCTGAAATAATTATTAATTCACACTGTCTAATTTTTAAATATGGCACAAACGGAAACGCTGTTAAGTTTACAAAGGTTGCAAGTAATTTTCACAAATAAAAATGCATGAGTTTTCATTTTATACTGAGTACAATACATGCATGGACTGCTATCACGTAACAGCACAGTGTACTAGACACCTAGGTCCATGCAGTCATCTACTGCTGGACAGTTTGCTCTTGTCACTGAATATGGTTCTTTGTGACTCTGGTTTTATAAAAGGGTTGTTGTCGCACTGCAAATTTAATTTGGGATCAGATCAAATGTTGGGAACATTGGTGCCTAAAGCTTACTGCACAATTCTGCACATTCTGCCTGCTTTGTACTTATTGAAAAAATGATATTTGACACTCAGGACTGTGCTGATCGGGGGGAGGAGTATGACAGAGTGAAACTGCTGGAAATCACAGCTGATGATGCAGAGCGATGGGAGAGGAAGAAGAAGAAGAAGAATCCAGACACAGGATTTGCAGGTTGGCAGCTTCCCTCCAAACACACACACAGACACACACATATTGTTCACGCTGTGCTGCATGCACTTTGTGGAGTGTGAGATGGGTTCTAAAGTAAGAACAAGGGTCGATTCGATGGTGAAATGATTACAGCACCACATGGGTGATAGACCTCAGTAGCTGAATCCAAGACTGAACTTCCAGCTGGCCAGACTATTACTGCACGTCATTCCCCTGCTCTCTCTTTCCCACATTTCCTGTCTGTCTCTGCTGTGTCTATTATTTTTAAACAAACTGATGAGTCAGTAAGGATGTCATAAGAACCAATACATTAGCACTACACTGGTTCTTATTTTCTGTGGTACTTAAGGTACCAAAAATCCTACAGCTGTCCCAGGTGGCTTACTGGAGACAGGGATTACCTGGAATGATGTTGGAAAGTCCAGGTGGAGTAACATGTCCGTAGTGGATTTTAAAAAAAACTCTGCAGAAGTTGTGGTATGGAGATATTTAGTGGCTGAGCCGGTGATCAGAGTCCAAAATTTGAAGAAAATGACCGTTGAAAACACCTCAAATTAAGTCTAACTAGATTTGTTTAGGCTGATGTGGCAACAGCTCATAACATTAGCAAGCTACCCTGTCAACTTTTTGTTGTATGTGCCAACACTATGTTTGGCAGTTCCTGTGGTTTTCCTAATGGTCTTTTTACAATATCAGCCTGAGGAGGATGCTGAACAGAGAAGACAGCACCACGGAGTAGATCATAACAGACTGTGAAGATTTTACGAGGCTCCGAAATTATGGAGAAAAAAAAACTAACATGAAAGTTTGCACAAGGAAACTGCATGAGTGAGTTTTAGAACACAGTATTTTTTTGTTTCAGATAACTGATTCATTTCACTGGTTTATTATTTTTGCCTTGGTGTCGAGGATTTTAGTAAGAATTTTATGAGGAAGTAGTTTATCTCATGGTCAAGAGGTGGTGTGTTTGTTTTTTATCACCTTATCTTTAACATCCATCCACCCATTATTTATACACCGCTTAATCCTCATTAGGGTCGCGGGGGGGCTGGAGCCTATCCCAGCCGACTTAGGGCGAAGGCAGGGGACACCCTGGACAGGTCGCCAGTCCATCGCAGGGCCACACTTAGAGACAGACAACCAAGCACACTCACATTCACACCTACGGACAATTTAGAATCACCAATTAACCTCAACATGTTTTTGGACCTTGTGGGAGGAAGCCGGAGAACCCGGAGAGAACCCACGCTGCACGGGGAGAACATGCAGAAAGAACCCCGGTGCCCCCACCGGGACGCGAACCGGCAACCTTCTTGCTGCAAGGCAACAGTGCTACCAACTGCGCTATCTTTAACATATGAAATGAAATTACAGATGAAGGCAACTAAATCTGTTTACCTCCTTGCTCTTTTGCCAGTAGTATTCAGTGAACAGGCGGAATAAATATGTGCAGTTTTTTCTGTGGTTCTTTTGGCTTGTGTGGTAAAATGTTGTCACAGTATTCTAGATGGCGGATAGCTGAAATGCCATATTCCCCCTGATTTACTGTCCACTTGGTCACTTAAATTCCCTACCCACAGCACAATGTACAGTTTGTTTACTGCCTGAAGTTCACGGTTTACCTCTTCATTTGTTGTATAAGGTTTCTTTTTTTAATCAGACAATGAGTATTTTTTTTTTTAGATAGGAGCTGTTTTTTACCTTTGACATGTTTCGACTGTCACTCATGTCTTCCTCAGAAACATCACTGACGCCTGTGGTGACATGTTTTTATCAGCTGGTGGTTTCCTGGAGGCGTGACCTGCCTGGCAATCTGTCAGATTTGCCCGACGGGCCATGCCCCCTGCCGCCCGGTAGTCTCTGCTGGAGAACGTCTCATGTCATGTGTGGGACAGCATGAATGTCCCCTTGTCACGGTTCATGGTGTCTTTGGCTCACCTCTTGATTTCTATGGCCTCCTTGATCCAGCGTTTAAATTTAGTGTCTCCTGCAGAGACCACCGGGCGGCAGGAGTTGTGGCCCGTCGGGCAAATCCGACAGATTGCCCAGCGGGTCACACCTCCTCCAGGAAACGACCAGCTGATAAAGACACGTCACCACAGACGTCAGTGATGTTTCTGAGGAAGACTTAAGTGACAGTCGAAACATGTCAAAGATAAAAACAGCTCCTATCTAACAAATAATCAGTCTGATTTTAAAAAAAAAAAGAAAGAAACCTTACACCTAAAATCAGAGTAGACAAAATGAACCTAATCACGCTCTTCATTTGTTGATATTTTGTCAAAGTTGCACTGTTCTTTTGAATTTTGTGGTTTTTCTACCATCAGTAGAAAGCGGAACAGATGATGCTTAACATGACCAAGTTTTTACGGTTTCAGATTTCTAGTCCAAGATGGAAAAGAGCTTGGGGTCTAATGACACAGCGCCCTGCTCTTTAGTCACACACAACAGCATGAACACAACATTTAACATTGACTTGTCTGTATGAGAAACCCTAAGGATGCCAGCTTTTGATTAGCCGGTACACGCTGTCACCAACCACATATTCAATTTAACAAATAAGCAGCTGTGTAAGGCACAGACTAAAGACAGCGGTCTTATTTAACTTTAACTGTTATAGGAAATCTAATCTAATAGCAGATTTCTTCATCAATTAGAGGGAAAGATGTTTCTGTCCCTTTCATGTCTAATATGATTGTTGAACTTTTTTTTTTTTGAACACACTGAAATACTCATCGCTTAATGATAGTATTGACTTTGGAATTCTTCTGCAAGTGTTCATAGCTACATCAGGAAGTAGCATTGAAGTAAAAGGCAATTAGATCAAACAGCTTTATTTTAGGCATGGGTAACCCTCCTGTCACGCTATAGAACCTCAGCCTGTTCATTTAGTAAATCGTAATTTAATACAATTTACGCTCGAGGAAAGTGGTGCACCGTGATACTGGTCTTCTATTTTGTTTTACTGTGCTGTAGCATGTGATCATTAGAGAGGTTTTCCACATTATTGCACAGTGAAATGCTGGTATTCAAGGTGGCACTGCATAAATCTTCCTCAGCTGCATAGTATAGAGAAATACTGGCTGTAATGTGAAGACCTGGATCCTAATCATGTCAAACTGCTCCCGGTTTAATCTATTGAAAAAAGACTTGCTGTGCTTTCTAAATATGGCTGCCATCTGTTGCATCAAAACCTCCTCGGAATTAAAACCTCTGGGGAGAAAATTATCACCAGAGGGTCTTCAAGGGAGGAAGGGAGGAGGAGCGTCGCCTCTTCATCCCTCCTCCACTAGCCTCAGGTTATGCTGCTGAGCCTCGTGCCTGTTTGCTGTTTGTTCCGCTAATTATAACTCTTCTATTTTTTTATTTTTTTTTTCCTCCCCGTCTCACAAACACACAATGGACTACAGGTTATGCTGAAGCCCAATTCCGACAGTACCAGAGGCTCACCAAGCAGATCAGACCAGACTTGGAAACTTACGAGAGGCAAAGGGAGGAAAGGTCAGTTCAGCCACTCTTCCAACTTCCTGTGCTGTGTGTGTGTGTCGTTTAATACTTCATCTGGATAGTCAGACAGCCCAAAAGGGGAAGACATGTCCTCTGGCATCAAAACAATTCTTAGAATTCCCATTAAAAGGACCCACAAGAGGGTCACTGCTTTTAAGACCATGACTGTGAAATTTCCTGTTAAGTAAAATGAATTGTAAACATTAGATTCTCATTATGAGCCTTAAATTCACACATCACATGTGCATATAGCGTTTTCTCTGTGTTGACGCATGCAGCCCCCAATTTGCCCTGGGTTTAGTTTTGACGTAGCTGGACACTATAGAAATAATTTAAAGATTTTAAAGCGGAAAAGCAGGGCATGCATGCGAAGGTCACAGGGGAATTCAGTGCCTGAAGGTTTTTCACTCCTAAAAGCTGCCACATGCAAAACCGCGAAGGATGCACCATCACAATAAGCCCCGAAGCCCCATCATTCTGTCTGCTTAGGATGACCACTATCACAATGATGGAATAGAAAAGTCAGTTTAAGCATATTAAGATGATGATCATCTGTGGTGATGTATTTCTAATTCTTTTGCTGGTGTTCCACAGTGGTGAGGACTTCTACCCCACATCCAATAGCCTGATCCATGGCACCCATGTTCCTACAAAGGAGGGCATTGACCGCATGGTGGAAGACGTTGAGAAGCAGTAAGTCACGCTCAACGGACAGTAAATAAAAGAGATGACGTGTCCTTCACTGACCCATACTTTGTTTTATCTGTCTGTCAGGCTGCCCGTTCTGTACTAGCCTTCCTCACTGGGCAGATTGCTAAGATAAATCTTTGTACTGATTGATGCTCTTCTGCTTCCCTGTGGCTGTTCCAAGTAACAAACTATAAGAAGCACATGACCAAGCTCACAGCTAATGATGGGAAAACTCTGGCAAAAACAATCGATATAAGAAAGATAATTTGTTGAATGTAAAATGCTCCTAAATTCATTTTACTCTCATGACCTCGTTTAAGAGAAGCATGGGGGGTGCGCAGAACTGTTTGGGCTCAACCTTGGTGATTATGATTGACTTCGATAATCCAAACAAGCCAGGATGTTGTTTTTTTTCACCCCATATATTTCAGAATGACAGTGAGTTTAGTCAGGCCTTTTTTACCTTCGGCCCCCCCCACTTTTGTTTTGGGGGCATTTTCGGCCTTTTCGGACCGGGGGGCCTTTTTTCAAATTTGGATGTTTCAGCGTGGTAAGTTTTGAAGTGGATTTTGGAAACCAAGCTCGTATGGACAAAGAAGGAAAAAGCAGCCTGAACTGAGTGGCCAATGGCAGACACACAATGTGCATCCGGTGACGCAGACTACTGTAATGAAGACAGAATGCGTCGGGCAGTGAGGCTCACCCATAATGAATGTAATGTGAGTTTTGACAGGAGCTGAAGTTGAGTTTGTTGCCTCCAGCTGTCTTTAGTAGTGGGTTTATTAAATACCTGCAGCATCATACAGGATCTCCATGTGATTGTCCAGGGAGGCAAAGGTGCTCGCATTTACACACGTGAAACGATGGCAGTACCTTCAATAATTACAAACTATAAATTATGCCAACAAGGACACAACCTCAGTCAGGATCTAACTGAGACTACGTACGTTTCTTTACATCTGACAGGTGAGCTTTCACAAACAGAGACAGGGTTAGTAAGCTACGGTTAAACTCTGGTTACAAAGTGGATTTAGATTGTAGTCTCTTGTTCAACAGTGCTTTATTATGTATTACGTCGCTTGATGTACTGTCCAGTCTTGTGTATAAAAAAAATTTAACTGTGTCTGAATGAAGTCCTGAGGAACTTCAAAGTAGAAGTGACCCCTGTCTGAAAGACAGAACGCCGCATTTTAACACACTGATGAAGCCAGCATTTTTTTGTACGCCATGTCTGAAAAAGGGCTTCAGTTTAGTCTGTGCTACAGAAGTCTCTTTCACCTTTGATTACTCTGGTCTCTCCCTGAGCTGTTCTGTATCTGAGACAGTCTCAGGCCTGTGCTAGGGATGCAACTGTGGGGCATTAGACAAGGATTGGGTTGCCAGGGAATGACGCACAACAATGCTTTGAAGACACAGTGAATCAAGAGTAGGAGCTCACAAATTGACAGTATTTTCCTTTGAGTGTGTGTGTGTGTTGAGTTTTCCATCGCCACTCTCCTTGCCAAATTTAAATGCATACCCCCAAATTATTGCCTGTGGCCAATTATTGTTATTGGATATGCCATGGATAGTGACCGTACTGGTTTATGAAATCCTCCCTAAGCTGCTTTTATTTGCTATTGTCAGGATCGAGAAGCGGGCCAAGTACAGCCGACGCAGGGCCTACAACGACGACGCCGACATCGACTACATTAACGAGAGGAATGCCAAGTTCAACAAGAAGGCGGAGCGTTTCTACGGCAAATACACAGCAGAGATCAAACAGAACTTGGAGAGAGGAACAGCTGTCTAGTGGGTCCAGTCACCTCAGCGGTTCACTGCTTCAGCTTTGTCTTCATTTAGGAGTCTCGGATTCATCAGCAAGACTCCACGTATTTACGAATTAAACAGAGTGTGTATTGTAAAGGCAGTTTTTATATCATGCAGATGTTACCCCGAGCTGAAAGTTAATACAATATTCCTTAAGCGATTTAATGTTTGGTGTTGCTTTGTACAGTATTAGAAGTTTAAACAACTCTGTTATTATCCTTATTTTTTAAATAAACCACTTCCAATTATGCAGTTATCTTGCACACTTGTTAGTTTTTCTGTGGGTTTACTGTGTGTGGTCTCATGACGGAGACATATCGAGCGTGAGAATGAAACTACCACTAACTACCGTCACACCTCGGGGCATGTTTAGCAGAAGACGTCAGCCAACAGAATGTTTGAGTGTAGGTGCACAGAGATAAGAGGCAACAACTCACTAACTCAATTTATTCATTTATCTCCATCTCTGTACTAAATTGCCCAGAGCTGCGACATAAGCAGGAAAGCCTTGTGACTGCAGAGAAGACATGCCAACAGGTTCCCATGCAAGTCTCCCGTCAAGGAGGTTGGAATGTGGTGGCATTGCACCCTCTACAGGACAGACGGCTGTTGGTGTTTGTGGGGAAGAGATACACCAACTTGGGTGAGACTAGCCTCAGTATTTATTTGAATTACATTGTATCTGGATGAGTCAATCCTCTTGGTGAACCTCAAAGAATATATTTATGGGATGTTCTCAAAGGACGCTGTTCAAAGACGCCATGACGCATGTTTATGCTTTACAGATGAAGGCCAGGGGAGGTTTTCAGCCTTTGATATCCGACTCTGTTGTAGAGCTGTTAGGGAGTGGAGTGGATTAAATCTTCAGGTTTATGATTGTGATATTTTTGTAGTCTTATCTGATTAGCCCGAGGATATTGGCTGGGAACTGAATAACGAACGATGCTGCGTTAATTCGCTGTTGTGTCTGACGCCTTTGTGTTTTTTTTCACAGCCAGGTTTTGTGTTCCTTGTAAAGTGAAATGGGTTTTGATTTAAGCCGAGGAAACATAGCAGGTTCCTACATGTGATTAGGTGGCACGACAAAAACAAACAACACGCAGCTTATTTATATGAAATCTGCGACTTGGGCAAGAATGACAAGATAAACCTGTCCTCTCTTCTTTTGATGGTTAAAAATAGGTATGAGCTTGCTTCGTGTGCAAATCAATGCATCTGATTTGTATCAAGTAAACAACATTTAAACCCTGCTGCTAGCATCAGCTCTGCTCCAAGACCTGCTCTGTTATGTATCCACTTGTGCTATCTCCCATCAAAGTAATTAATCAGAAATACAGGTCAGTTTACAGCAGGAGACACAGAGTCTGGCAGGAAGACCTGTTCAAAACTGTGATTTTACCTTTTATTACAACACCGTGGCATGTATCGCAATATCAGTCTGACTTAAATTTATTGCCACCCAGCAGATACGTTAGCTCCTAGCAATAACTCGGTAGTATTTTTTACCACGTGCCAAGAAGCTGTCGAGCTTAATAGACACAAGCTTTAGGGTAAGTGGAACGGCAGCCACAACAGCAGGATATTTATCAAGTCGCTCAAGAAGGAACACGCTCAGATTCTGTGTTTCGCTGACAATTGTAGGATTAGGTGGTTGGTGATCACCTGAGGTACAACTGGCAAAAGGAAAAGAGCTGTGAGCGTGATTTCCAGATTGTAACAGATATATTTTATCTGCCTTTTTCAAAGTAGACACTTTGGTGCTCATAGCAGGGAGTGCACAAGTGGCACCAGTTTTATTAATGGTGGCTCTGTTTGGTTTAATATCCCAGAGCAATGTTCTTACAGTCATACATTAATCACTAAAACAAAGGTTAACAGAAATGATTAAGTCTGAAACCTTCTGCAGAAACCTCATTCCTTATCTTTTATCAGGTGATACATAAACTAAGAATATACTGCCACCAAGTGGTCATCACCAAGTACAACTGATTGTACACATTTTTGTGTTTACTCATGTTCTTTGTCAGACAACAGCACCATCCTAAAGTGTGAATCCTCAACAATACTTTCACTGTAAATTTAAAGGGTCAACAAGTAAACCCTATATCTGTTAGTCTGGAGATCCATGTGCTACCTCAACATCTTTCCCAGTACACCAAGTCCATGTGCCACCTCAACATCTTTCCCAGTACACCGAGTCCATGTGCCTACTGTTGTGGATTCTCATTTTCAAATATTATTTGATGTTTTGTCTTCAAGTGATACTGCACCACAAAATCTCAATTAACAAGTGGTTAATTTAATTACAGTCGTGACACGCATCCATACAAAAGGTTTGTTGAACATTATGTGTCCTTGCGCTTCAATATCGTTACCTTAGAAGTTCTGAAACCTGAGCTCTTGGAGAGTTACCCCTAGTTGACTTTACCTCAACTGAATGCCACCTCTGATTTATGCTACTACTCACACACACAAAAAAAACCTTACAATTTGTATTTTTTTATGAAAGGTCTTTATTGAATCTATAAATACCACAGTACACAAAGGGAATGAAATAATCCCACCTGAACAAATTCTTCACTTCTTCCCACTTAAATCTTTAACATCTGAAAGAAAATGTCGACCGTAAAGGGACAAATCAGATATGTACAAAATATTTACAGTATTTACATTGTCTGTGTAATCTGCCACTCTAATGTGATGTGGTCAGAGTGTGCTTGCGTGCATTGGAGGTCCGGCCTGATTTGACTGGAACCCAGTGGCCGTACGGCTTCCTGCTCTCATAGCTGTCCACTCTGGGAGTTACCTTAGCACAAGATGGAGCTGCCACAGTTGGTTTGGCCACAGAATTCTAGAAAGAAAGAAATTCAAATGTTAGAAAACAAATCAGGGTAATGTCCAGTTTTATCATGATTAAGAATTAAGAGTTTTTCTGGTCACTTACATTAATGCTGAAAGAGATGATTTTTCTTTTTGGGGATGTGCTTGGACTCGGCATGTCGTCAGACTCCTCGTCGCTGCTCTGTTTCAAAAACAAGAAAAATGCGCATAATGAGTCATGAGTATGAAACCGATGATATAGTGAGCTTTGACAGTTTGTGAGGTTCGTAAATATGGATTACAATTACTAAAACTGTAAAGCATTTCTATTGCATGGATAAACAGTAATTAAGCATTATCTTCAACAAACTGCAGCTCCCATGCAGCCCCTCCCAACCACTTAATGAAAGCTTCAAGGACTGGCCTTGAAACAGGATAAAGCAACAAAAAAATGTAAACAAAAGATAAAAAGTAAAAAAGGTTGTCTTCTCTGTCTACAATGGCATAATGATGGTGACGCAGGTTTCCCAGCCCCTCAGCACACGCCTTGTGTACCAACTTATCTTTGGCATACGGAGAGGAGTTCTTCATCTGTTTTTAGTTCTCTTGACAGGAATAGTCATTATAACCCAGTCCACACGCCTGCGCTCCATCAGCAAGTGGTGGATTCTGCTAAATAACAACGACCCATTTCAACTGCAAGCATAAATACATTTGTAATGTCACAATTCTCTCTTGTACTTCTGTAAAGCTGAGCAAAGATCTGAATTGCTTGTGTATCATCATTATGAGTGTATCTATGTGTGTAATTAGCAGTTGTATGGACTGTCTGCATCATGTCATAATGTGGCAATCTACATCTGTGTTAGTCTAACCTCTAAGTTGATGACACATGGTGAACATTTCAGGAGTTATCAGTTAACCTTTCACGCAAACAAATATTGTCGTCACCCAAGTCACATGACAGCCCTTTAATCCCAGGTGCCGATGAGTGAAGGAGACCACTGTCATGTTATCTATGAAGACAGGAATAAATACAGAGAGTATGTGTGTTCCCTCATGGGTCCAAAGGTTAACACAACACAGGAAATTCAACACAACACAGGCCTCAAGCAAATCAGTAGACAACGGTAGTGTTTGCTGAACTTTGGTACAATGGTCAGACTACTAGGATCAATAATTCTAAAAAAAAAAGTTTGAATTAAACCAACCTTTGAAGGGTAAAATCTACAATCCATGTCCTGTGTGTTAAAAGTAATTGTCAGTGCACTGTTATGCACAAGTTGTATGAAAAGCTGTAAGCCATTCTCAGGTTCTTAACACCCCTTGCTTCATAATTGCAAGTCAAAATGGAAAAAGTACCTCTAGGCCTTTAGACTGTAAGAGAAAGTCTCATCTTCACTGTGCTGTGTTCCACTTACACCAACATTCACTCAAAGACACCCACCTGTGATGCAGTCTTTTGAGGGCCTTGTCTCACCCATGTCTCAGGCTCTGGTGACGCCCATTTGGACTCTGCTGGCTGCTCTGGTAGGATTGGTTTTACACTCTCAGGTAGGTCTAGCTTCTCCACTCCCATGGTCTTCATGGCATTGGACTTTGCTGCTTCAAGGAGTACTTGTTTATCTGTGGAAAACAGAATTTGAGAGAAAAGATTTAGTTTATTCCAAAGTCTGCCTCTCTGGATTAATTATACAGATACATACAGTAATGAATGTTTCCACATTTCATCTATTCAACTTACCATGCAAACTCAAAGTGACAGACTGTGCAGATGATCTAGATCTCGACCGGCTCCTGTAAGATCTGGGCTGGGATGGGGAACGCCTGCGTCTGTACTGGCTCACATGTCTCCTCTCCCTATTCAAGCGGCTGGGGGACCGGGAGCGGGACCTGTAGCGTCTGCGGCTTGAGTACCTGTCTGGCGTGCCTGAGCGGCTGTAGGAGCGGGACTGTGCTCTGTAACGGCGTGGCGGAGAACGGCGGCTACCACCACAGCCATATCTGCGATGGTCATCACAGCGACAGCGGGAGGATCGTCTGTGGCAACGAGGGTGAGAGCGAGACCTGGGGCGAGAAGAGGATGAGCTGCTTGATGATGATGAAGATGAAGAGGAGGACCTGTAACAAACCCTGCGGCTGCTACGTCCCCTGTGAAGACCTGAAGAGCGACTGCTGCTGCAGATGCTTCTGGATCGAGAACGAGTGCGAGATGAGTCAGGGCTCTCCTTGTCAAAGATCACATTGATGCCGTCGCTCTGACGGGCATGGGCCATTTCAGAGGGTGAGGCTGCTTCCTTGGCCATTGTTATGTTTTCTGCCACAGGCTGAAATGACAAGAAAAACTGCATCAGTATTTGAGGGGAAAAAAACAAATTTAAAGTTATCAAATCTTAACAGAGCTGGTATAGTAGTAGTAGGAAACCAGAAAACAGTTCAGAAAAACCCTTTAGAAACACCATTTAGCGCCTGTGTATGCCTGTTGTTGCATAATTGTTTACTCAGTGCTGCTCCCACCGAGCAGAACAACGTTGCGTAACTACAACGGCTGACTGGACAGCGCTGGAAATTTCCAGAGTGACGTAAGCTCAGGCTAACTCGACTAGCTGAAGCTAACGCCTGGTATCACCTAAAAGGCCTTCATAACAAAACACACAGCTCGTGGTTAAACACAAAGCCGGCACAAACCTTACAAATACACATATAATACGTGACTCTCCACAAAGCCGATAAAAGCAGTTGCACACTATTCTACATCGAAAAAAAACAAAGTTATGCTAGCTGCCGCTGTGTAACTCACCAGGTCGACTGTAGCTTGAAACCGTTTTCTGTTAATGTCGATATAAACCGCTGTGTCAAGAATATCACCTACGAAAAACGTATCACAATACAATTTACACAACAGAACCGAAATTGCTCGAATTTGTTGGTTTGTAGTCAAATAAATTTCGAAAGCGCGTCCGTAGCTTCTTCTTGCTCGAAGTTTAACGTCCAGTCGTCGTCAGGCAAATGGAGTCGAGCAGGCGGCAGCGCGGAGGCTTTTATAGGACCAGGAAGCTTCCGGTCATGTGACAACGATCCAGTTCTTTTGAACGACTTAAAGCAATCAATACGTGATGCTCGATACCACTCAGCAGCATACAATTATCACCTATGCAACTTTCAGAATTAGTAAGGTCTTTAATCAGTCTTTTACAGAGAATGATCATTTATGTTGATGTCGCAAAATGAATAAAACAAAAATGATTAATCAAATATGTATGTAGACTTAAATGTATTCCCTGTTCGCGTATTACAAGAGATATGGGAGAAATGACAGCATTTTTAAAGTTGGAATTATTTCAGACTAAACTGAATCTAATATGGGAGATGCTGTGCTCACAACAAAATAAAACTCATCTGACTTTAGTTCTATGTTTAACCCGTGTTTCACAGTAACATCACAGACTTGCTCAACTGGTGGTTCTCAGACTGTGTACCTTGAAATCAGTCACACATTGACTGGAAAACGGTCCAACCGATATCTGTTGACCAACAAAGTTAGAGAAATCTCGTTTAAAATATTCATAAGTTTTACCCGTCTAATGATCACGTATTTTATTCTTCTTTTTTTATTCTTTTCTTTCTTTAGTTATTTTACTTTATTTTATTTTATTTTTTAATTTTCCTGTTTCTATTATTCGTGCAAATTCCTAGGGCGACACCAACAGCCGAAACCAAATTCCTTGTGTGTTGTGTACGTACTTGGCCATGAAAGCTGATTCTGATTCTGACATTGTTAAAAGATTCAAAAGAGACATTGATGTGAAATGCACTTTCTATTCTGTGAATGCTGAAACAGTTACTCATTTGTTTTGGCACTGTTCTGTTGTCCAAAGCTTTTGGATCGATATTTGTAATTTTATTGCTCGAAACATTGAAAAATAATTTAAGCTGTTTTGAAGGGATGTGCTTTTTGGCCTCTCTGACTTTAACAGAAATAAGACAAAGCCTAATGAAACATTCATTATTAATCCCGTCACTCTGTTGGCAAAATTTATCTTGTAAACCCCTATTCCCCCTGGCAAGTTATGTGATGTTATGATTATTCTGTTTATTGTTAAAGACCTATAATTTTGCAAACTTTGCACATTATGATACCTGTATATTGAAGATCTACATTTCTGTAAACTTTGCAAATGATCAAGTTTTTGTGTGTAAAAAAAAAAAAACAACAACCTTGAAATCAGTCTTATATATGCTGATTTATCTAGCTATAATTGCATTTCAAAGTGTGAATTGGAAATACTTGTTTTTCTAGATTATATTTAAAGTTATTCAGGTGACCAACCGCTTTCACAGTTACAATAATACCCTCCCATTTTTGATCAACTGGGTTATATAACTTTTTTAGGGCTTTAACACATGAATAGATTTAGCGCTATTTTCATGTTGACACGTTTGTTAAATTGAAAAAAAAAAAGTAGGTCAAAGGGCTTTAGCCTCGAAGCCAGGCGCAGCTACACCGCTGATAATTACTCTTATTCTTTTGTGTTTTATAAGAATTTAAAGGCACAGCAGGTCATTCAGCGATGTTTTTTGTCGACATGGGCGGCTAGGAGCAGAGAACTGTTCATGTTTATGTGGACTGAACATGTGCGTGCAACTGAAATATGAGGATAAATATCGGTGGTGTTGCCCTTTAAATCGTAATCTCAGCAGGCGGGTGATCTCGCGGTGTTTTATGTAAGCTGCGCTTTGTTTACTTATCTGCTTCCTGACTCCAGTGGGATATAAAAACTCCTCCCGTCCTGTGCAGGGCACCGTGCTGAGCTCACCTGAGACCTGACAGCAG
>NW_007578082.1:718519-720111 GCF_000690725.1 Stegastes partitus
TTTTTTTAGCATCATCCCTGTTCCCAATTCTGACTTTGTGTTTGTGTGTGTGTTTATTACCAGCTATCAGCGTCTGTGTTGGGGGCTATCTGGGTGACCAGCAGGTTGTCCTATGCCTGGGGCTACTACACAGGAGGTAAGACTGATGTGCATGTAATGTGGAAGGACTTAAGAGAGCATGAAGGCACCTACACTCTGTTTATGTGGTTAATATTAGGGTCAAATTTATCATTTAAAGGTTAACTAGTAGTTTTTTAAAGGTGTAAGGGGTAACTAGTAGCCCCCCGCCCCCCCCCGTGACCTAAGCGAGGATTAAGCAGTGTATAGATAATGGATGGATGGAAGTTTATAATAACCACAGCATACAATAAAATATCATTTACAATGTGGGTGCGCTGATTTCATCCTCTATCTTATTTATCGCCGCGCTAAAATGTATTATGGCAGATAATAAAATTACAGACCTAAGTCAGTCATATCAGTCATGTAAGACTTTTAACCCACAACAGTTCACGTCCAGTGAAGTGTTAAGGCTGCAGTCCAGTTGTGACAGAGGTTACAGAGCAGAGATCTCTGACTGCTTTTATTGCTCTTAGCTTGGTTTTGTTTAATCAGTTACAAAAGATTGCATGTAAGGAAAAGGTTACAAAGGAAAGACAAACAGCTGTGAAGTTCATATGATGGTAATCGTTTAAGGGGTGTGGGTTTAGACAGCGGTGGAAAGTAACTAAGTACATTTACCTAAGTATTGTACTTGAGTAGAATTTTAAGGTACACAGGCTTTACTTGAGTATTTTCATTTTTGCAACTTTGTACTTTGTATTTTTGTTTCGAGATAAAAAGTGAACAAGTTTATTATTTATTGTTCATTCTAAAAATAACGTAGTCGTTCATTTTATATAATTTTGCTTTAGAGATAATTACCATTATTTTGTTTTATTTCAGATCCAGCCAAGAGGATGAACGGTGCCTATGGCTACATTGGATATCTTGGAGTCATCGTTCTGTCCATATGCGTAGCTTTGCAGTTGCTTGGCTTCTATTAAGATGATGGTCACTTTGTGTTCGACCATCTGACTCATTTACACTGGCTTCTATGGCATTTTCAGATGTATCAGCAGTTAAGTCTCTGCACTGTTCTTTTAATGCTTGTCCCAAATTGTGAGACTAATCCTATTTTTATGAATCACTGATGTGAAATTCCAATATTTTTGTGTGAATGTTTACTCCATGTACTGCTCAATATTCAGTAAACAATAAAGTAGATGCAGACTGATGCTACAGCTTCAAACGCAGTCTCTATGTCCTCTGTTCACCGTTGCAGGCTTTAGTTGAGAGATGGTTGTGGATATTAAAAGGGTCAGCAGCAGGCATGAAGGTCCCATGTGACTAACACATGATGTCTCACTCGCAAATCTCCCATCTGTTAGACCATGAAGCAAATGGCTTCAAGAACATCTACAGGTCGTATTTAACAAAGAATCAAAGAAACGTTCTGTTAAACACCACAGAAATTCCTATGAAATAAATAAACAATGAAATTAAATCTTGAAATAATGAAATGAGACCATAGATATGTAATCATCAAAACA
>NW_007578083.1:0-6457 GCF_000690725.1 Stegastes partitus
TGTCTGTAATCTTTCCAGACCTGCAGACGCCTCCTTTGTCCTCCTGTGTTTTTATTTAGTCATTTGCTGTTGGGGTTTTTTTTTTTGCTCTGCGTGTAAAAAGAAAACCTACAGCAGAATAAATACAGGACATATCTAGTAAACTAAACTAAGTAATAAACAAAAACGTCCCTGGAGGTCGGCTTCACCAGCTTTTTCTTCTGCAGTTTTGTCTTCGTCAATGAACTGAGCAAAAAAAAAAAAAGACTGCAGTATTAACATAATAAAGAATTCATGTTGAGCGGATGATATTAGAATAAGACACGATGCCAAATCATGTCAGATACATTTACAAACGCTTGCACGCCGGCTTTTGTCTGCATCTGAGAACGCCGCCCTCCTGAACCGGACCCGCACTGGCGGAGATAATCGATATATCAGTCGATAGAGAGATACATTATTGATACGCTGACACCGACCGGGACTGTGTTTGCTTTCCTTTTTTTTTTTATAGAGCCTCTCACTTTATGACTTCTGTGTTTACGTGCTGTAAGAGTTTCACCTCAGCGAGCACAGTGAAGAATTCTAAACCAACTCTGACTGAGCGTGTGCGAGCATGGATTAAGAAGTGATGGAGACATTCAGAAGCTTTATTTTGAGGCTCTATAGCGTCCTTTCTAAACCTGCAGTCGTGCAAAAAACTGGATTCACTGATGTTTAATCACAAAACAAACAGCCGCTGATTTACTCGCGGAGACGCCGGCCAAAAAAATAACTGGATTATGTGTTTCAATGTGGGGACAAACACCTCGGTTATTGTGTGTATGATCAGTTGTAGCTGACAATCATCCCGCCATCTGTTCGTTGCGGCGTGTGTGTGTGTGTGTGTGTGTGTGTGTGTGTGTGTGTGTGTGTGTGTGCATTTCTTCGTCCTTTGTGTGCAGCAGATCGTCGGTGTGAGAAGATGTGGAGGCTTTATTGGAATTGGGGGGTTGGGAAAGTGGTGCCGCCGTGATTTTATCCTCCTTTAAAGACCCGGAGAGACAGAGGAGGAGAAGAGAGGAGGAGAAGAGAGGAGAGGAGAGGAAAGGAGAGAGGGGGAAGGGGTAAAGATGGCGGTGAAGGAAGGTTGAAGGGGGGTGGTGGTGGAAGTGGAGGCCGCTGGATGGTTTGCAGAGGTGGAGGTGGGGGCGAAGGAGAGATGCTTTCACTGGAGAGCAGACTGGAAGGGTTGTGGGGGAGGAGGGCCTCCGTCAAAGCCGATGGGGGTATATATTATGTTTTATGGTTACGGAGGGACGCATAAATCACTGTTTCATTAAACGGCTTCAGTCTCCGAGCGCTGACCCCCCTCCCAGCGGGACATCCCTCCTCTCTCTCTTTCTTCTGCAGCCATCCTTCTTTACTTTACCCTCCATCTTTTTTTTATTTTTTTATCCCTGCTCTCACCATCCTCCTCCTCCTCCATCACTCCATCTTCCTCTCCTCTTTCTGCCTCTCTTCGTTATCCCTCCTCGTCTCCGTGAGCTGCCATCGACTCGAGCGCCGTGACACAATGAGGTCAAAGGTCGGAGCAACAACAACAAGAAAACCAGAGGCGCTGTCAAGGTTGAAGAGAAAAGAAAAACAGCCAAGGAGAAACAGCTCTTTATTTAAATAAATAGAGAAAAAAAAAGGAAGAAGAAGAAGAAGCACTACTTGTTGTCTCCGCTCAGGTGAGACGACACAAACCAAAACATGGGATTTATTTTTCTTTTTTTGTAAAATTCCCATGAAAGATGATTTTTTTTTTTTTTCTCTTGACAAATATTTCTCTACAGGCTACAGATGATACAGTGACAACATCGTCTCCAACATATAAAAATACTATGACAAAATCAAGCTTATAATATATATTACAATCTGTTAGGTTGTTACTGTGTGTAGATGTACTGCAGTTATTATAATAATAATAATAATAATAAAAGCTACATTAATTCTGATCCATGACATAACTTGGCCTTTATGGACATTTAAAATAATAAAAACATGTTAAAACTCAACATTACGCATCTTTTATTTTAGTTTCACATCCATATAAATAACATGACATCATATATAAAAGCTACACGTTTTTCGTATGATGCTGGCTCCTCTGAAGCGTTCTGATCCGAACAAACACACTGCATCGTCGTGTTAGAATCAAGCTCATCGCGAGGGACGGCGTCCGGTCGCTGCACGTCGTCCCACAGTGACGGACGTCTCGGTGCGCGACGCTCGTGAGGACCTCCGTTCACATGACAGTAACACGTTCTGTAGCCCTTAACCCCCCGACATGCCGACCTTCTCCACTGGCTGGGTGTCGAATTAGCTGCGTTTTTACCACCAACCACCAAAATTCAACCACATTTCTCAAACATCGAGCGGTTTCGCCGAATTATTTAAAACCATGCGTACGTTTTAAAGTTTCCTTCCACAAAAAAATGTCAGCTTCCATTATTTTGCGTAAAACATGAGAATCCGTCAGCAGAGGATTTGTTTTTATTTGTACGAGTTAATGCAAGAAAACAAGAAAAAATGTTCAATTGTTTTTAGTTTTTTTTTTAGTGGAGCAGAAGCTACGTAAAGATTTGATGCTTTTCTATGTCAAAGTGAATATTTAAAAGCCTCATCTTGGGCGAGGAGAAACAATAAATTTTTCTGCACGTTTTTAGGATAACGAATCAATCAGTTAATTAAAGAAATGACGATGATAGCAGCGATCAAGTGTGAAAATAATCCGAAGCGATGCCGTGTAGGCGTTTTAAAGCTGCAGCTGCCTGAATAAAAACGAACGCTCAGTGTCGCCGAGTGCCGACACGATCGAGTGTCGAGTGTCTGCTGATAGACTTTTTCATGTTTTACACAAACGAATGGAAAATTAGGAAACTGACGCAGCGCTAACCAGCTCTAAACCTGAACCCTCAAGCAGCCCTTTGTAGAACCAGACAAAATGTCCTCACAACAACAGAAGAACCAGCACACACCACCAGCGCCGCCCCCCTCCCCTGCCCTCCCCTCCCAGTCTGAACTGGGGTAAAGGGCGTCCATGAGCGGCGATGGGAACGTGCCGCGACCTCTCCGCTGCCCCCGCTGAACTCAGGCACCTCTAACCTTCAGGCATGTCATGTGGGAGGAAGAGGACCGAGATGACACGCCGCCGCCCCCCCCGCGATGTGGATTTATGGATGTAGGATGAAGTGTTTGTCCAGCACATGTTCACACACGTCACAAACAGTAGGTGGCGCTGCTGCTGGTAATTAGCTCTGATTAGCTACCACCTGAAAAACGTCAGGAAACACTGTTTGGTGCGAATATATGTCCAAAGATAGCAGCTTGTTTGGGATGATTCTGATTCTCCTGCTCGTGTTCTGCTCATCCGGTCCGATCTCACATTTTGTGCAATGAACATCTCGTCTGTAAGAAGTCCAGGAGTTTGCTTTAAGATGCGTTCAAAGACATACTGCGATGGAAGAGTTTGTTATAAATGGAGAACGTCTGTGAAGATTCATCCAGGTCACGGTTGTTCTCGTAGATTAACGGTAGCAACTGCTGGAGCTCCTTGAAGACGTTCCACCTCTCATCCAACAGGCTTCATCAGGTCTGACAGGGAGTTGCAGATACTCATGGATGTGGACATATCAAGCTAATGGGCTTCTCAGACTGGCTGAAAACGTGGGTCGTCCTTTACAGGTTTCTCAGAGGGGTCCTCATCGTCCTCCTCCAGTGTTTTCACCGGCTTGTTGGATGTGGACTCGTACATGTCCATAAGTATCTGGAGCTCCCAACTGGTCAGTCAGAGCTGATGAAACCTCTTGGATGAGAGGTGGAACATCTTCAAGGAACTCAAGCAAGTTGCTCCGATTATCTACAAGAAAAAAAAAAAACACTGAAACATACAAATAAAAGTCTATTTTCATCAACACTACTGGAATAAACACCTTTAACAGCATCAGGAAACACGTCAGCGTTAAGCTGTCTGCTGTCAGTCAGTCATACTGCTAAAGCTACCGGACGTAGGTTTCTGTCTTGTTAGAAATTTGGTTTGTGCCTTTAACGGGTTACAAACTTCAACGGGACAATTATATAAATGGAATTATTTACTCTCCAAAAGAATTTGTGCCGTTCCTTGTCCAACGTCGAGGTCAGAGAAGGAGCCTCAGAGTGTTTCTGCACAACCCTGTTAAAGGAAGTCGTCGGGTTTCTGGGTTTATGCTCACTGCACAAAATTGATGAGAACGACGAAGCAGGTTGAGAATTTCAGCGACCGCCGCCGCCGCTGTCCAACAACCTGGTCGTGAAAGCTGGAGGTTTGAAATCCGCACGAACGTGTCAAAAGCCTGCAGCCGTGTCGGTTACTTTATCAAACTGTGCTGCTGTTCAGAAATATCTGGAAGTCTCAGAGGTGAGATGTGTTTTTTTTTTTTTTTACATCAAAGACAGAAACTGAGCGATTCTTTCCCGATCAGTTTCCACTGTCAAAGCTTATACTTCATAAACGAGTCCCGGATTAATTAGTACCTTCTACTTCCTGCGACAAGTCTGCAGTCGCAGCTGTGAGGGAACGAAGAGCAGCACTTAACCCGACACACGTCAGAAACACAAATGAGAAGGCATACGCAGGCTTTTCACCGCACGAGTATTAATAATGAGTTAGGTAGTTAGTGCGCAGGTTCTCCTACAGCAGGTGAGGAAGAGGAGGAGGAGGAAGATGACGACGATGACGATGATGATGATGAGGTTGACTCGTTGATCTCATGTCTCGAGAGGGAAGAACTGTCTTATGTTACAAAACTGTGCGCAAAAACACACGAAACAAACGTCTTGTTTATCAGTGACAGGATTCCTACAGTGTGTGTACCTCTTTAGCTCACTGTGTGTGTGTGTGTGTGTGTGTGTGTGTGTGTGTGTGTGTGTGCATCACATCCGCAGCAGCAGCGCTACACACACTCCTTGCAGCCGCACTCCACCGGCTTCTCCACGTCCTGCGTGAACGAGGTCCCGTCGTCGCACTCGAAGGCGAGCCGCCGGCGCCGGACCCTGAGGGGGGCGCAGCAGGAGCCGGAGGTGACGGCCGGCTCCGTCCCCGCCCGGCAGCGACCCCGGCACTCCACCCAGGAGAAGGGCTTAGACGTCTGGCAGAGGACGGTGCCGCGCTGCAGCCGGTGGTAGTCTCTGACCGGCTCGCCACGGCACGGGGACTCTGTGGAGGGGAAGCACACGGCGACGCTTAAAGGAGACGAAAACACTGAAATAGATCCTCATTTAATTATTTTTCTATTCGTTTTTACAGTCGTCCTCACATGTATTCTTACATTCCCATCAAAGAAAAGGGAAAATTCACACTCAAATAACTAGAAACTGATAAAAGGAATAATAAATAAAAATTTGCTAAATTATAATTTAGTGAAATAAGACGTTGCTTTGAATTGTGGTTGAAAAGATTAATTTTTTAAAAAAAATAAAAAAATTGTAGTTTACGGGTCCGATCACGCTTGTTTGCTTGTTCTGTATATTTTTATTTTTTAATATTTCTGTTGAACCACAATTCAAAAGCAACGTCATGATGTTCATTAAATTTTTAATTATTATTACTTTTGTCAATTTCAATTTATTCCATTGAATTTTTCTTTAACGGGAGGCTGTGAATATATCTGAGGACGACTGTATATAAAGGAGGGGGGGAAATGGATGTTGTATTTTAAAATTTGGCAGAACCAGAACCATGATGGTGGGATACTGCAATGCTTAGAAATTAAGAAGAATATGTGCTTAGTGCCTAACGGACATTTTCACTAAAACCAGAAGGTTAAACGTCTTCAAGAACCTAAAGGAGAAGTCCAGCTGCATTTGTACTAAAACTCCTATCAAGACCCAGACGACTGAGAACAGCGTAAAGTGTCCAGCCGCCGACTCCACACAAATGTTTCAGTAATTCAAATTCAAAGTCTTTGTCGCGCTGAGAAGCGACGGGCATATTTGGAAAGGCCGGGTCAGGTTTTAATTGACACGTGCGACACTCGCAGCAATAAATATTTCAAAAGCGTAAAGAAGGGAATTTGGAAGCAAAGTGCACTTGTTGGGCTCTGAGGGTTAATAAGATGCAGAACGCCAGCCGCTAAAGAAACACATTAATGGAATAACTCCACAGATTTAGACCAGAAGCACAACAGCCAGAACAAATTATAAAACTTAGCACCTCGCAGCACCGAGAACGTGATGAATTACTGTAAATGTAATAAAACGTGCACTTAACTTGATTAAAAACATCATAATTTTCAATAATGTCATAAACCTCCAATAATGCCGTAAACTGTCCCGGAGCACAGCAGGAACATTTCTACTGGTAAGTGGGTCGTCTTTTCCCTACAGATGTTCCAAAACTGTGTTCCTTACAGAATTCTACATTTTGTGTTTTAATTTTTTGGAAATTTTATGTGAGCGGAGCCTCGTTGTCCCC
>NW_007578083.1:7696-9725 GCF_000690725.1 Stegastes partitus
ACACACAAAACCAGCAATAAATGCGTATCCCACCTGCTCATTAAGGATTATTATGCTGTTTTTTTTTTTGTGTCAAATTGACATAATATCAGATGTTTCATTGCATTGTTGGGTTTTATTACATTTGTGATCAGGTTAGCGAAGAATTACTACATCATGGGGCGCCTGAAGACGTAGCAGGTAGATAAAAGTACAACATGTATGCAGCCGTTTACCTTTCTATACCTTATTTTAGTCCATCTTAAAAGTACACAATCATAGCTACTAGTCTGTGTTTGACACTGAAACTGGGTCCCTGTTTAACGGTCATACCGGTCAGTGATTCATGACATGCATGGACGTCCCGGTGCTGTACTGTGATGCAGCGCCGCCCCCTGTCCTGCCTCACCTATATCACAGCTCTCTCCGGTGTATCCCTGCTCGCAGACACAGCTCTCTCCGTCCTCCGTCTCCTGACACTGGCCGTGCAGACACTGCAGACCCCGGCACGAAGCCGCCGGCACCACCTGCAGGTTGCACAGCGAGCCGCGATATCCCGCCTCGCAGTCGCAGCGGTAGGTTTGTGCGTCCAACGCCACGCACGCTCCCTTTATGCACCTGTAAAGTAAAAGCAGGAGCAGGAGGGAGACTCGGTGTTATTTAAGTTTGTATAACGAGGACAAATGTCAACATAAAGTGCCTAATTGAAACATCTGCGAAAGCCAGAAATAAAAATGCACTCACTTGCTGCCTTCACAGGGGTTGACGCCAGTTGCCGTGGTGACAACATCCACTCCAGTAAGGCCTCCTGCGATTGGCTGGTCACAGTGTTGTCCCGTCCAACCCGACTGGCAGTGACACTGGGGGCCCTGCGACAGAGAGGACATAATTATCGATTCACTTTAGTCGTTCTCCGTGAAAAGAAACATCATAATAAATACTCGTGGCTCAATGACTGCGTGGAAACGAGGAAAAACATCATCAACCTTCTCTTTTTTTTTCCCGTGTCCCTCAAAGTTCTCAAAAGAACAGAGAGCTCTTGAAAAAATCCAATGGTACACTTACGATGACATGTCATGTGAAATAAAATGAGTGCTGCTCCCCTTCAGTGTATTTTTGATAAATTGCGAACTGCTATTGACATATTCAATCGAACAGCGGATGTGGATGCTGAGAGGAAGTTCAGGGACAGTCTGAGCAAAAACGAGTTGTATCATAATCAGGCTGCACAGACGAAGAATTAGTGTTAATAAAGCAAATATCTTCTGATTTCTGCCTAATTACTTTTACATTTATGCCATTCATGTGCTCGTCAAGGGTCTCGCTGTTGACACGGGAGGATGTGTGTGTGTGTGTGTGTGTGCTACCTGTGCAGCGTTTGGTTGGCAGATGCCGTGCAGGCAGTAGAGTTTGCGGCAGGCTTGGCAGCCCGGCACCACCCCCGGCTTCATGTGGCTGCGGGTGAAGTCCTGCAGCTCGTGGTTGATGTAAAGGTTCCTGATGCAGCCGTGGAAGCTGGACATGTTGAGGGTCTGAGAGGAGAGACCCAGAGAGGCTGGCATCACCTCCTCTGGCATACCTGGACACACAGACAGACACCAAGATTTCCATTTTTATTACATTTCAGTGTCAGCTATCTGTCTGTTTGATTGCTTATAATCACCCCTGAGACAATCGGCATCATGAACACACAGCTGAGGGGTAAATCCTCCCGGCCTTTACCTCCTACATACAGGGGGGCCTCCCCTGTTGCTGGCTGGCTCCGGCCGTGGCTGTCCAGCGTGGTCGGCTCTCCTCCGTCCACCGACAGGTTAAGCATCCGATTAAAGGTCACCAGCTCGACCGTGTGGAAAAGGCCATCGTTCACCGTCTCAGCGCTGTTCAAAGAGGATTTAACACACACTTGACATTAATCACACAATGTAGGAGCTACGATCAAGTGATGCAGACAGAGTGAGCAGGTCAGTGTTTATTGTTCTGCTGCTGATGTGTCTGTTTGTGTGTCCACTTTACTTGTTGCTGGCTGCAAGGTGGCTCAGTGGTTAGCACC
>NW_007578083.1:12576-15799 GCF_000690725.1 Stegastes partitus
GCTGGGATAGACTCCAGCCCCCCATGACCCTAGTGAGGATTAAGCGGAGTATAGATGATGGATGGATGTTTTTGGACTGTGGGGGGAAGCCGGAGAACCCAGAGCTGCACAGGCAGAACATGCAAACTCCACACAGAACCAGGACGTGAACCCGGGATCTTGTAGCTGTGAGGTGAGGAAGCTAACCACCGCGCCACCTTACAGCCTTATTTGTATTATTTTATTAAAAATATCCAGCGTATTATCTTCCTCTATGCTTCACTTTTCACATTCATTGGTGCTGACCAGTAGGTTGGAAGTGTTCAGGTTTGGAGCCAAACCAATGAACTGATTGGTTGGTAGTTTGGTCGCCAATGCTCAGTGTTACATACAAAACTATGGCCTTACTACTTTGATGAAGCAGTACGATAAATACTATGACTGCCTTCATCCACAACAGCCTAAAACATCAAATTTGCCTTCAGTGTCCTCGTACACCACCCCCTCTCCTCCATCACTTTCTTTTTGTCTCCACATTTCGTCACTGCTGTTCTTCTTTTTTTTGTGACTTCATTGTTCTCCACATAATCTTCACGTCTCCAGTCGGGCTGTTTTTCATGCCTTTACCCCAATGTCTTTTCTCTTCATATATATTTGCAGGTGCTTATCATACAAACATCCTCAATGAGTGTGCGTTGGTGTTTATGTGTGTGTGAGAGGCAGCCAGCTGGCCAAACCTCCCCCTCCATAACAATGAACCATCCAAACATTTAAGCACTTGACACCTGATCAAGTGGCCTCTCAGCTTCAAGTGTCCTCTGGCAGCGCAGGTTAAAGCACAATACCAACACGGCCGATGTCATCCGTCCACATTTCCAAACACTGCAGGACTCTCTCCGAGCAACAGCACAGACCGTGCGCTGAGGCGGTCTGAGCAGCGTTGCTGGGCTACAGCGAGCTGAAAGACTGCCGAGGGCCTCGCTCACGGTCCAGTCGACCACTTAACTCAACGGCGGCTCAGCTTTCAAGATGTAACGACGAGAACATGCAGCCAGCCTTCTGACTGGACTCACGTGGTCACATGGGATGTTAAACAGGTTCAGCAGTCATCATGAGCCTCACACAGACAAATGCTGTTTAACTCGACTCTAACAATTAATCNATTTAGAATCACCAATTAACCTCAGCATGTTTCTGGACTGTGGGAGGAAGCCGGAGAACCCAGAGAGAACCCACGCTGCACGGGGAGAACATGGAGAAAGATCCCGGGTGTCCTCACCGGGACGCGAACCTGCGACCTTCTAGCTGCGAGGCAACCATGCTGACCACTGAGCCACTTTGCAGCCCGCAAAGATACCCAGAGCCTGGTTTTTAAAACAGTTTCATGTAGACCTGAATTTGAAAATGTAGACTACGGTGTAAAGAGCCCCTGCCTGGTCCTCTCTCTCTCTTGCAAGGATTCAAGGATTCAAGGCCTTGATTGGTCACAAACACACTTATACCTGGTATAACACACAGTGAAGTGCTTTGTGCACCAAAACAATATTAAAAAGATGAATAAGAATAAATGATAAAGGGATACAAAAATAAATAAATGAACATTTCAAACAGTACAAAAGGAGATAGAATAAATAAAGAACATAATAATACTATATCCATGTACATGTACACGGTGGTCTCTCCTTGTTTCTCTCTCTCTGTCACTGCAGCCCTGCACGCTGTTCGCCTGATTGCAGCGACTGAAGGCAGCCGCGGGGGATCGGCTCACCTGCTCACAATCACCTTTGTTCCATCAAAGCTCAGCTCACTCCGCCGCTCTCTGCTCAGACCGGAGATTATGTAACCCCGTTTCCCTGCCCGTCCCCGACCTGCCTTCCTCCAGACCACTCTGCAGCCTGCAGCAGGCCTCGCTCCAGCCTTTCCTCAGCCCTCATCAGCTCTGGCTCAAACCCCCGAGCCCGCCTGTTTCCTCCAGTTAAGCTCCCCTTAGGTTCCATTTAGGTTTCCTGATTTCACTCATTTTTGTATCAGGTTAGTTTAGTCTCCCTTCGTCGCTTGTGTTTGTCATTTCCCCACTAGTTCTATGATCTGCCCCTCTTGGTAGCATTTATTCCTGGAGTTGGTGTTCGTTGGGTTTAGTCTGATTCCATCCTGTCTGTATTCTGCAGTTTGGCCTTTTCTAACATTTTTCTGTCATCCTGTGTCTGCCGGCTCTTTTGTGTCCACACCTGGGTTCCATTTTAATTTTCTTTTGAAGAGTCAGAGCCCTCGTCTGAGAGACGAATACAAACAGACACACATGATTCACTGTGGAAACGTTGGACGCGTGATTTAAGCGATAAAAAGGCTAAAAAATAAAGAACATTTTTGTGTCTCACTGTCATTAATATACATGATATTTTGTCTGATGTTGACATCCTTTAAGGGATTTATTTTATTGGGGCAAAAACATTTTCTGTATTTAATATTTGTTTTACCCACATAGAAGCCTAACGTGGACCTTATGGGCATAATTCAGCTCTGCAGGGCTAAACAGTGAACTGTATGATGCAAAAGCTGTAGTTTTTGACCAATTTTAACATTTCATTTAATCTGGTTCTGGATCAGGATAACCCCTGATTTTTATTTTTATTTATTTTTGGGGGATCCTAATCCTACTAAAGCGTTTTGAACACCGTACAACGACCTCTTGATCTTGAAACCACAGCTGGATGACATGATCTAATCCAATTTCTTAATGTTTTGGGGGGATTTTTTTAACAACTCAAGATTTGATCAAATCCAACAGCTAAAAATCCTGCCGGATTATTCAGAACCGAGCCCCGGGGCTGGATCAGTATTCACAGGGCTCATGCACAGATACAACCGCTGCATGCTGATGTTTTCCTCATCGCTGAGCCTCCCACTTATGGCTGCACGTCCACTTTAAAGACACTGGAGTCCTCATACAACACAGCTAGTGCCGTGTTTCAGGAATGCGCTCGACAGGGAAAGGCAGCCGTGATATATTTTGAACAGAAGCAAATGAGGAAAGGTGACAGTAACGGGCAATAATGCAGCTTGATGCTAGTTTTGAACATAGCTGGGCATCAAGACCTCAAAGATCCGGGAACGTGTCTTTAGACCAGTGAGTGAGCAGCGTGCAGAGAACCGTCTGTTCAGGTTCTTGTTTGCTTATTGTTCGATTACACAGTTCTTAATTTCAATTATATTTTTTGGAACAGCTGTTTTGTAAATGGGGCTG
>NW_007578083.1:18477-31036 GCF_000690725.1 Stegastes partitus
GGGTCGTAGGTCACCCTCACATGGCCTTGATGGAGCTCCACGGCGATCGGCTCGTTGTCGCCATTGTAAAGCAAGATACCGTTCTCCTCTGCTGTCGACACCTAAAGCACACGGAAACATAAAGACACACCAATCAGGATGCATGTAGACGTGTGGCTGCTGCTAAAATTAGACTTCTTTTTTAACACTTCCTGGCGGCTGTCACCTAAAGTACGACGTCTCCAGGCACAGCTCTGTCCTCACCTGCAGCGTGATGTTGGTCTGAGGCCAGTTCTTGACGTCTTGGAGCTGAACATAAGAATCTCTGTCGACGAAGTTGACGCTGACCAGTTTCTCGCAGCTCTGACCCTCGAAGCCCGGCAAACACTGACAGATTGCAGTGTCCATCTTCTCCTCGCAGGGGGCGCCGTTCTGACACTGAGCCAGCTGGCAGGGCGACGGCGGAGGAAGGGCCACCTCGCAAAACTCACCGCTGAGCAAAAATACCAGAAAGTGTTTTAAATACGCCGCGACAGACAAGCTGGACTACAAATTACCGAACTGTGCACGCCAACATAAGTACATAAGATTTGTAAAAATGTGAATTTAATCACAACAAAAACAGTCATTTATTTGCATAAAAGAAAATAGTTGTTAAATAATTTGACTTCTGATGATTTGCACGTTACATATTCCCCGTAGTCGTGCATACGGATTGGATAAAAGTGTTCAAATGCTGTAAACATGACAGAGAAAAGCCACACTTTCCACTTCCCTGGTACAGTATTTACAGAGTCCCCTTCTGTCCCAGAGGTTCCCAATGCACCATATTTCCACAGCGCTGCCGTTACCTGAATCCCGGCGGACAGACGCAGCTGTAGCCGTCCAGATGGTCGACACACTGAGCCCCGTTCTGACAGCGATGATCCACACATTCGTTATAATCTATGCTGCAGTCTGGCCCCACCCAGCCCGGGATGCACACACATCTGGAACACAAACACACACATGAACACACACACACACGTAATCAGATCAACTATCCGACACATGGTGCAGGATTTTGGGAGTCAACACAGACCTCAGCAAAATTTACCTTTGTCTACGTTTATCTGCAAGTGTCTGTGTTTTTAATCTCATCTGGGATCTCCAACTTTGCTGAGTCCAGGGGTGATGAAGTGAGGTGTGTGTGTGTGTAGGTGTGTGTGTGTGTGTGTGTGTGTGTGTGTGTGTGTGTGTGTGTGAGAGAGTTGTCACCTGGGGCCGGTAGGAGTGCTGACACAAGTGGACTGATGCTGACAGGGATTTCTACCCGGAGAACAAACACCTTCCTCCTCTTCACAAAACAGACCTGAGAACCAGAGGAGAGGACGTGTGGTTAAAGTGGTTCGAACAGATCGTCTACGTGTTGTTTTATACACTTTGTAAAATGCTTCATGGGACAGGCGACCGCTGTGTGTCGTACCTGTATAGTTTGGAGGACACAAGCAGGTATAGTTGCCCACGCCGTCCACACAGGTGGCGCCGTTCTCACATCCGTGGGCCTCGCAGTCGTCCACGTTCACCTCACAGAAAGTGCCATGGAAACCAAAGGCACATGCACAGCTAAGAAAATAAAAAGAGAGGAACAAAAATAAATGTACGGGAACAAGAACAGAAGCTGGATATAAAGAAAGAAAGAAGATACTGACAACTACAAGGACAAACTCAAAGGGGATACGTTTGCAAAATGCCATTCAGTGCTCTACTATATTCTTTTTAGCTACAAAAACCTTAGTTATTAACATTTCGTGCAGCAAAAACCAAGATGTTATGTCTAATCTGTTAAATACCCACGAAACATATCATTTCCACCCCAACAATGTCTGAAGCAGAGCTGCAGAAGATCAAACCTTCATGTTTTAACACGTAAATATGAGCTAAACTCACACATACAGAACAGTTCAATGTGCTGAACATGCTAGCATGCTAATATTACCTGTTTATCAGTGCATTAATGTTAGAAAGTCAACCAGCATGGCAGCACACAACCATGCTAGCACTAGCAGGTTAGCATCATAGCCAGAATGCTAATATAACTGTTATTATCCTGACAGCTTCCAACATTTAGCTTATACGCTAATAATAGCATGTTGACAGGTGTTTGATTGGCAAAGTAGCTCTGTGAATAGCTGCATTTACACATAATGTAATAAATGTCAAGCAGATATTAAGGATAACTGAAATGTCGCAAAAGGAGAAAATGTGAATTACTCTTGTTTCCATTTACTGTTTGTAGCAAATAAACTAGGCTGTAAAAATCAGAGTGGAAAAGCTTTTTTTCCTTTAACCTTTTCTAATGCAACACTTCTGAACACATAAAAACACAGACTGTAAATCAAAGACAAAAACAGCCTCCGCGTCTAAAAAGCAAAGCGTCTTAAACCTGCATTCTTCCTAACAGCCTGCAGGGGGCGACTATATTCATCGTAACTCGTACAATTTAGAGGAAATTAAAGATAAAGCTGGATATTCTTGTAAAAACATGGCTGCCCTGTGATTGACAGGCCACTGTTGTATTAAATAGGCAAGGCAGGTGTATTTGTTTGACACAACTCGTACTCGCTTCACACAAAAGAAGACCGATAAGATCAGAACATAAACACAATTATTAATTACATTAAAAGCAAAGAGGCAGATAAAATCAATCCATAAAAACATAAATAGAATCATTAATTAGAAGAGGACAGATAAAATACTTCTTGTTTTCAGCCCGGATGTGAACATCGTCAGAGTTGATTCCTGTCTCACATCTCCTGAAATCCAGCTCCAGGTTTTAGAACTGGAACGCAGCCTCTGTTTGGTCCTGACTCTGGGCACCAGCAGGAGACCCTCCCTAAGGTTCTCAGGGCCCGACATGGTTCATCTGGCACCAACATATCAGAGATGTACTTCGGTGCTGGACCATGAAGAGACTTGGACACAAGCTGTTTTAAAGTCAGGAAGCCGGTGCAGAGACCTGAGCGCTGGACTAATACGGTCGTACATCCTGGTTCTAGTCAGGACTCGAGCAGCAGCGTTCTGGATCAGTTGCAGCTCGTTTAGAACACTCGACTCGTTCAAATACGGTCCTTAAGTTCTCAGTCAGATCTGCCACCACATTCAACTTTGAAAGACCAAGTGGCAGACGTGAGGCTCCAACATAGTCGCTCACAAACCAGTGGGTGACGTCACTGCAAGCGTCTTGGAAACACGACTATAGTGTCAGCAGCCCGTACACTGAACTTAATCTCAAAGTACAGCTAAAACATCCATCAGTGTTTGGAGATCGAGAGCCAACAGGCAGGAAAAACAACACTGAGTCAGTTAGTGTCCCAAAGAAGCGACCTGGCTGTGCTAAAGTAGTTTTCTCTTGTGTTTAGAGGGTGGTTTAAGGGTTTCACATCTCAGAGCATCACATTTTGGACAAGCAGCCACACAGCAGGATTAATCTGCTGCCGGCTTTTCTGTTAATTGACATAAACGTGGTTACCTGAACCCTCTGGTCTGCTCGTCACTCAGGCAGGTTCCTCCGTTGGTGCAGGGATTACTGACACAAGCATCAACTGGAGTCTCGCAGTGTTTACCCTGAACACACACACACACACACACACACACACACACACAGATATGCACACTAAATACAACGCATATTTTTGACAAACACACCCCGCCACATCAGGCCAGCTGAGTAATTGGATGGGATTACCAGAGACAGATGTGAGTTGAAAATAATCAGCGACAACACGCAAACACTCATAAAATCCTGGATCGGCAGGTTTAAACGTTCAGCTGCAGGTCTGTACATATATTATTGTGGGACGGCAGGAACAAATGCTTTTATTACATAACACAACAATAAAACAGACAACACACACACACACATGCACACAGAATGTGGCGTACCGTGAAGCCGGACTTGCAGGTGCAGGTGTACTGCTGTGTGTGGTGGAGCTGGCAGGCGCCCTGGTTCTGGCAGGGCGAGGACACACATGGACTACACTTGGCCTGAACCGACGCCTCCACAGGACCTGATCTCACACACACAGAGGTCAGGGCGTCATTTTAACATCTTTCAAGACACAACTCCAAAGAAGACTCAAGCTCGATATAAGGAACAATGACGTCGTTGTGTTCCTGCTATTGAGTGTCATTACTGTTTATTTATTCATAACACTTATTCTTATGGAAATCAGATTAAAAAAAAATAAATAAATCATGAAGGATTTTAGGAATACCATTTGCAACACAAACGTATGTGAATGTATAGTTGGCATGTCGTTTAAAACTCTCTTCACTTATAGATCAAAGACTTCCTGTGGTAAAAAAAATCAAAGTTTTTCTTGGTTAGCGAGTCCACATGTTGCTTTGGGGTAGATCTGCACATTCTCAATCACCTCTTTTCCACCAAACCAGTTCCAGTGCTAGTTTGGAGCCAGAGCCTGACTTAGCACCAGTTCTTTGTGTTTCCACCGCCTAAGCAGTGGTTCTCAGAACTGGTACGTTTCAGGCACCAACTCTCTGCTGGGCCAGAGCTAAGCACCGAGTACATCAGGGGCTGGGGGCCGGGTTATCGTGACCACCGAGACCGATGAATGGGACACACAAGCAGTGATTTGTGTTGTTTTTCACCAGGACGTCTCTGGTCCAATCACAGATGTATCGTAATGAGTCCAGGGACACATGGAAGTTTTACACAAACTGTTGCCCTGAAATCCGGTCCAACTGTGTCCCACCAGCAGCACCACAGTGGTGGAGAACAGAACTTTTATCACTTCGGTGTGCTGCGGTATTTACACTTAGAAATACGGTCTTCTCATGAAAACCGGTCCACACCTACATGCTGCTTATTCCGCTCGTAGAAAAGACTGCATGAGAAAAAAATCACTCGGCTTCTTCTTGGACAGATCTGACACCAGAACGCCCTGGTTGACTTTTTTAAAGTCAAGTTTGGCCTCACACCGGTCTGAACACCGTGACCACCAACAGCAGCTACCGCAGCCTGCTATGTGGGGCGTTCAGGGAACATCGGTAAATTGTAGCGTCTCTCGATAAGAAAATGTTCAGCAGGTCATTTATTTTGCCTGTGACAAAGTGGGAGGTGCGACCAAATGAGAAAGTTGGTTGCACCGAGTCCTGTGTGGACTTTGTGTGGCGTGAGCGTTGTCTGGTGAACGGCTGCAGTGACGTATGGCTCTAACTTGGCTCCATGCCGATGGAAAAGCAACCGGTTCCTGGTAGGTGCCAAACTGGAACCAACTAAGCACCGGAACTAGCACCAGCACAGAACTGGTGCCTGGTTCTTCTTGGTGGAAAAAGGGGTAAATGAAGCACCGGCGTGGCGTTACATCTGACCCAGTTTAAGGGAGGAAGAGTTTATTTTTATGAAAAAAAAATCCTCTATGTAATTTTAATAGCAAGTTTAATAGTGAGTTTTTAATCAACGAACAGAGGAGGATGTCAATCACTCGGCTGCAGTTTTAATTTGTCGACGAAAACTAAAAATGTTCGTTGACAACATTTTTTTTGCAATAAAAATTAAACTGGAACTAAATCAAAAAGCGACATTTCAAAATAGGAACAACGAAAAAACGTTTCACGGTGAGTTTGTTGTATTTTCAATGAGCTGCAGAATCACACACCGGAGCTCCTGATCAGAATTTGATCAGATTTATCCATTTAGACCTGATGCACTGCTGTTAATTAAGAAGCTTGTACAGAGTCAGGCTCATTTTATCTGACAGTTTGTTAGGAAACTGATTATTAACTAAACTTATCCACAAACTGCAACGAGAAGCAGTAATAAAGCAGCCGCGGAATGCTACTGACATGCTACAAATGCTAAGCTAACGTTAACGTAAAACAGGTGATGCTTCATGTTGCTCTCAGACTGAATGAGTCAGTTTTAATGGATTCATGACAGATTCCATCTGAAACACATTTTCACCGTGTTCACTAAAGAAACAGACCTCGTGTTCAGCATCCGAACACTGAGCGTCTCTGAGGAGAGCTCCTTTGTTGTAGACACCGAGACTTTTTCCACTAACCTCGCCACAGACAAATATAACACACGTAACCATGGCAACCACCAAAAAAAAAAGAAAAAAAAATGGCGACAGCTGAGGCCTTAAGGCGCTTAAATGATATGAAATTGAAAAATGTAGACATGAGACGAGTGTCATGGATGACACGTTAGTCTAAACTAAAACTAAATCCGGAGCCAGAACGCTGTGCCGCCACAAAACCATCAGATAGATTCTTATTTCTGCTGCTGGCTTTGAGCTCAAGGGCAAAGCTGGAGTGGTGACTGACAGACGCTCCGTCAGTCCACGGCCAGGTTGTGGAGGGATCTTAAGAGCATGTCAATCACATGAAGAAGAGAGCGACGGGCATGTAGCACACGGGCAAAGATGTGATATAAAAGCTGCTTGTGTGAGCAGACAGAGGAGACTGATTACAGGTTTCAAACTCTGCAAACTCACAATCGCAGGCAGAACTTCAAGGTGCCAAAAATAAAACAATTAAAACGAGACGGCGTTAATCTTTTGATGTGAACCCCGGGAAGACCGTGATGCTGTGAAGCTTATTAGTTTCAAACTAAACAGCTCCTATTGTCACTTCGCTACCCTCCCGTTATTACAGCATCTATTTTGCTATTTCGGATGCTCATACGGCGGCGCACCAGCGTGACGTCCATCAAATTAAACCGCTGCTTGTTTGCACTCGTTCTCCTGGAAACGAACAAAGACGAGGCGTTACCTCCGACTATGTGTCAGATCTGTAGGAACCGAAACGAGGAGAGTTAAGAAGTTCCACCGTGTTTGCAAAAAGCTTCACGGGAGGTGTGAGAAAACATTCATCACAGTTTGCCACCGCCGCGAATTTTACAGTCAACAGCATTTTGACACGAGGTCTCATGAAACAATTGCTAATGGAAGGGTCGGTCTTCACACCTCAAAGCGAGCGCGATAAACCCTCTGAGCGTGATGACGTTTGGGCCCGGGTGTGTTCAGAGAGACCTTTAGCTGTTGTTTCTAGTTTTTACTGTTTTATTCACCTCTGAGCTTTTTGTTTCTCAGTATTTGACAGTTTTAGTAGAAAATGCTTAAAAGGTGGTTTGTGTAACACTTGTGCAACATAAAAAATATATATATATTTGTGTGTTTCCTATGAAAATAAATTTTTAAAAAACCAATAAAAGAAAGACAAATAAAATGACAGTATCCAACACAGGAGATTAAAGATTGAGTCATAAACATAAGAGGGGATGGGAGAGGCCGATAGGATGCAGCTCGACTAGCGTAGCGACTGCTATCACCAGCGCTTGGAGTGGCAGGCATGCTGCTCATGTGAGCACCTGGGGACGGAGCTTGGGTCGGGACTTGTTGGGGATATCCTGGGCCAGCTGGTTGGGTCTTAAAGGAAAGACAAGTGGCCTGTGATAGTTGGGCAGCGCCCAGAGTTTCGGGTCACCATTAACAGGTTTCTGTACCTTGGGAGCACTCGGTGTGTTGGGTTGGCGTTGCGGAGTCGAGACCGCATTCTGCCATTTTTCAAATAGAGGGCTGTTGGGTCTCCATACAGGTGCGGTTGGCTGGTCATTTGAAGCCTAACATAAAACTGCACGATGGGTTTGTGAAACCCTTAAGAAACACTTAGGAAGGATTTAAAAGATGTTAGGAAAGTCGGCGGTCGAATTCTTGGAGCCTCTAACCCATTAGGTGTCAATCTGAGGCCCACGGGCAAAATCTGGCCCACAACTTGGAAGATAAGTTCAAACGCCTCTTAGAGCTGACCCACTGGTATGTAGCACATGCACTGCTAACACTACACATCCCAGAATGCTCTGCTGGAGTGTTGGCACGTCAGCGAAGACGTTTTAGGTTTTAGTGTCTTCTATAAATGTTTATCCTGTTCGGCCAGTGACCTGCACGGTGCTTTGGGTTTTGGCCTCCTGTGCGGCTGAGTTGGACTCCTCTGCTCTAAGCTCCATCCTCTGGTCTGCAGCGATGCACGGACACAGAAGAAGTGGAGGAAGGTCATTTGTGTGAAAAACAAACGGGGCTGATCTTTGTAATTTATTAATGTGTTAATCCTCTATTAATCCTCATAATCAGCTGCTTACATGTTTGCCCATTGTCACACAAACAAAGAGTGTTTTTAGATTAAAGCTGTTTTTCAGTAAAGTTGTTTGGAGTAGAATTATAACATAAATATGAGATTCAACGTGGAGCTCGTGTAAAACTTGTGTTCATGTGTCTCGATAGCAGCGACCGCTTTGATAGAGTCAAACTCTGACTGGGAGCAGCGTGGAGCGCATTACAGTCCAGATGAGGTCCAAAAATAAATAAAGGAAGCAGCTTTGTGCAAATTGGTAAGATACAAATAAAAACGAAAAATTATATGTGGCAATGTAAAGAAATATTAATCAAAAATTAATCCATAAAAGAAAAGGCTAGTAAAAGCAGAAATATAAAGACAAGAAAATAAAATAATAAAAATAATAGTAATTAATTTTTTATTTTTAAAATGTATTTATTCAGTTTAATTTTTTACATCATTTTTATTTTTTTATTTTATTTTTTGAAGTTTTTAAAAATTATTTATTTATTTTTTAATTTTATTTTTTGTTTAAAAAGCACTTTAAAGCAAAAATATATAAATGCATTTTTAAAAATTACAAGAAAACCTTTCAAAAATATTTCCAAAATAGATAAAAATGTTAGAAAACATAATTCAAATTTTTTTTTAAATTAGTTATCGTTATTATTATTCTTTTATTTACTTGTGTTTATATTTCTATTTTTATTAGCCTTTTCTTTTATGGATTCATTTTTGATTAAATTGCTTTACATTGCCACAATATTTATTAATTTTATTCTATTTAATTTAATTTCCACTTTTATTTTAATATTCTCTTATTGATTTATTTTGGTAATTTGGCTCCACACTTCCTGCTTTGCGGTCCGTCACAGTTCTTTAACAACCGTGATAGTCTCACTATGAACAAGTGTTATCAGGGTTACGTCAATAATACATTGAAATATCGTGTTTGTTTTCCTAGTTCTTATGAATAGACGGAGCATTTACACTGTTTATAGAGGTGGTGCATGCGGGTGAAGAACTGTGCACATCACTGCTTGCGGTCATTTATTTTAGGTGGATTCTGGATGATGATTGGAGATGAGGTCACAAGAGGTGTTCTGCTTTCATGATGGCTGAAGACGTATAAAATGTTTTTTTTTGGTTTATTTGTTCTTTTTGTTTAGTAGTTTTATTTTGTTTTTTTGACACTAAAGGCAGAACTAGATAAACTAGATAAAAGTGGACATAAATGTGCATTATTATGTTTATATCAGATCTTTTCTGGGTTTTTTTTCTTTCTCTTTTACTGAGTATTGCACTAAAAGTCTCAATGATGTACTGTATATGCAGTGCTTATTCTGTATATATGCAGTTTGAGCTAAACAAACTAAATCCTGCTGTTCAGAGACATTTGTTCAGCTCCTACGTTCAACTTGTGGCTGCAGCAGCAGCAACAGCAGCAGCAATCCCAGAAGACATTTGTCTCCAGCAGCATCATTTATAAAAGCCCGATCCTGTCGATATATTTTTTTACTTGGCCGTGTCTCCTGCTTCTTCCCAGTCAGACGTGGTGTACTACGATGTCTTCAGCCGTGAGCGTGTGGGAGTAACAGCAGCCAACTCCTGATGAAGGTCACAGCGACTAAAAACCCTTCATTAAATATCATCTATTAGGAAGCAGCGGCATGTGGGCGTTTGTTCTATTAGCTCGTTTTATAAATTAAACCACAGAATCACATATGACTGAAGTAGCCAATTAACTTTGTATTCCTCACAATGCAGCAGCAGATGATACGATCACATGAAGAGGATTAAAATAGCAGCTCCTTCACGTTAACAAGGTACTTTTTTTTCTTTTTTTTTTACAAACTATGACAAATATTTCCATTCAAGTGTGCACGGATATGAAGCTGTAGTTTGGTGTTTGTGTGAGTGAAGCAGCAGCAGCTCTCTGGCAGCTCACCCAGACACTGGAACTTGTCGGCAGGCGTGGTGAGCAGCAGCTTGCCCTCCATGCCGCGGGGGCCGGCACAGCGGGCGATACCGGGCTCCTTATAGCCGCTCTTCACCCAGTCTGACAGCCAGAGCAGACGGCAGTCGCAGTACAGAGGGTTGGCTCCGATCGCTCTGAAGGGAGGAAAAAAAGACAGATGAAGAGTCAGGAGGAAAGAGAGCAGAGCTAAAAATATTAAAGAGGTAGAGGAGAAAGAAATGAGGGAATGTTCATAACAAACAGGCCTGGCTTTGGATTACATGTTGGTTTGTTTTTCTTTACATGATTGAATACCAGCAGCTGAATAAAGGTCTGTGTTTCTCTTCTCGTTTATTTGTTCTAATAAATTCAAATAAATTAAATAGGAAAAGGAAAAGGAAGGAGGGGAAATAAAGGAGAAAAGGAAGAAAGTTTGGAGGTGACTGTAGAACACTTTAGAACCCAAAAGAGAAATAAAACTGGGAAGAGAGACTGTAGTGACGGGAAAGATAGAAGGAACAGTTAAGAGGGAATAAAAATGAGTGGAAATGTGAAAAAGAGGAAGTGAGATGGTAGAGAAGGAAGGCTAATTGAAATGTACTGATGTTCAGAGCCACACGGTGGCGCTGTCACACCTCACACACATCACCGTCACACACACACACACAGAGCGACACACCATCATGAAGCTAATAATCCTCGTTTAGACCGGATCGACTGATTCACTTGATGAGATTATCAGAGATAAATGTGACATTGAACATCACAAACACACACACACAGAACAAGGTCGAGGAATCTGAGAACGAGCGTTCGATCCTCAGTCGATTCAGCTCCGACTGTGGCTGCACAGCAACAAGAAACGCTTCACGTCTTTCACGAGGCTGTCACATCACTGCCTCTGGATCGTTTGGACTGGACTGTTCCCAGTCTGTCACTGGTTGGCGTGAGCAGCTCCGTTAGAGGAACTCAGACTGGTTTAGATCAGAGCTTCTCAAACTTATTGACCCCCAAGATCACAAAAGTTTGTGTTCCCCCAGTTTGAACTTTTAATGTCTCACGAGTCGTAACTTTGTTGTTCAGGAATGAATGCGTTAAAAATGAATGTGTTGATTCCACAGATTAATCCCTCTGAATTAACACGTTCATTTCCTTTTGAATAAATGAATGAATTTAATTTATTTCGAACAAATGAAAGGGAAAAAGAATATAAAAGTCAAAGAAAATAATTTTAAAAAGAGCAAAAAAAGAATAATAATATAATCAAATCAAATCAGAATATTAACAAGTTCAAAATAGGAAGGAGTGTGAAGAAGCACACACTTTTAACAGCTCTGATACACATTTATGTGATAAATGTAGGTACAATGATCTGGTGACTCCCTGATATTATCTTGGGACCCCCTTGAGGGTCTCGACCCCGAGTTTGAGAACCGCTGGTTTACAGGACAGTCACTGATGATTGGCTGGTTTGGGTCCTGATAACATACAGTCGTCCTCTGATGTTTTCACAGCCTCCAATTAAAGAAGGAAAACAAACAGCCGTTACTGGAATAAGGTGAAACTGACAAAAGTAAGAATAAATAAAAATGTAATGAACATCATGACGTTGCTTTTGGACTGTGGTTCAACAGAAATATTAAATCAAACCAGCCTAATGGATCCATGAACTATTTAATTGAACAACCCTCTGAGCCAATCAGGTGTTTCCTGTAACTCTCAGTCAGACTTGTGCACCTGTTGACAGGTATTCTGGACCACTGCTCACCTGCTCATCAGCAAAGGGCTCTCATTGGTCTGTTTTGTTTGTTTTTTTTAATTATTCTTTTCAGCCACAATTCAAAACCAATGTCTTATTTCACTAAATTATAATTTAACAAACTGTTATTTATTATTACTTTGTTCAGTTTCTACTTATTTTATTGTGAGTTTGGCCTTTACTTTAATGGAATGAATAAGTTTGAGGAGTTTTTAAAAAGACTCCCACACACTGTCTAACTTGCAAAATGACATTTATTTGCTGTTTGGGTTTTCTCTTTGCTATGTTTAATGCTATTTGCATAATTTGTGGAATTTCTTTATTGAAATTGCAGATTCATCTTAAAATGCTGCTTCTCAGTCGAGGGTTTTTGACCTCGAGAGGTTTTCATATCTGAGAATTTTATTCATTTCATGTAAAAAAAAAACAACATGTTTTTTTTGATATGGTTGTGATTCTTACTTTCTGTGTGTTATTAAAAGCTGTCGTTTTGTTGGAGTCGTGTTCAGTGATTCCTGCCTCCCTGTTGTTGTGTGTGGGGCGTGCTGATTGGTTACAGTTACTTCCTGTTGAAGACGCCTTGTAGCAAACGATTTGCCTCATAAATGCACTTTGCAGAACGTGTGTGTATTTTAAAATACTCATTCCTCTCCTATTTACCTGTCTCATGAAATAGATTTGCAAAGAGTTCCTTTGTTTTAGCTTTTTAAGAAAAAGTGTTTTTGTGATCTGAGGGTTTGTTTGTC
>NW_007578083.1:32151-33003 GCF_000690725.1 Stegastes partitus
ACACACACACACACACACACACACACACAGGCCTCATGGATCAATAGAGCCATGGGAAGCGATGGATCTCTCCGGCTAATTCAATCCACCAGGCAGCCACTTCACTTGAAACCACTCATTCTCTGAGAACTGGACTTTATCTGTGAGGGGCCATAAAGGCAGGAGCATGTATCTCCCTCTCACACACACTCTCACACACACACACACACACACACACACACACAGACCTCATTCTGTCAGTGACGACAGCCTGCCGTCGCTGGGCTGCTGCTGCTGTCATTATCTATGTACCGCGAGTGCACGTGCGTTAAACGAATGCATGCTTACAGGTGAGACAGGGAGGCCACGTCGCTGAAGATGCCCTGCTGCAGCTCGGAGATGTCGTTGCCATGGAGAGAGCTGGAAGACAACACGGGTCAGAGAAGGCCTTAAACAGTCTAACCACAACGACTCTGACAGGCAGCGAGTCTCGTTCGCTACAGACGAATGTTCAGAGTCCAAAAACAGACGAGGGTATTGTAATAAAGGGGGGATGTGGTTTGGATGGTGACAAGCGTTGTGTGTGGACTCACAGCAGCCTGAGAGAGCGCAGGCCTCCCAGCGCCAGAGGAGGGATGCAGCGAAGTGAGTTGTAACTGAGGATCCTGCAAAAAAAACCAGAAGAAACAAAACATAATGACAGATAGCATTTAAGTACTCTCTGTGCTGAAGCTTGTATCAGAACTGTACAGTCTCTATAACGCTGTCAGACTCATGATGAACGATCAAAAAAAAGAGATGTGGTGCTTTTTACTCCACACATCCTTCTTCTCCTGTCAAACCCTTACATTACCCAGAATGCAACTTGCACAA
>NW_007578083.1:33382-38593 GCF_000690725.1 Stegastes partitus
GATGTGATGCAGGTTTAGACCGTCTCCAGTCAGCGAGCAGAGGTCTGGTAGGAACACCTCTTATTGACTCTTGAAACTTACAGACTTCAGCTACAACAAACAAACTTCTTCTTGCAGTAGAGGAGTCGCCCCCTGCTGGCTGTTAGACAGAATGTCGCTGTGTTTTTTTCAGACCTCGAGGCCACGTCCATTTCACAGTCGACGGTCATTTTATGATGTAGAAAAAGAATTTAGGGGGCATCACAACCACTTTATTTGTCATGAAGAGTACTTTGAATCGTATGAAAAAGGCTTTCTGTTGCTCAGACGGATGAAAAAACAAGCCCTGATGACATTACCAGGGTTATTTTGATTTTTAACACAAACCCTGCATTGCAAACCACAGAAGTTGAGTTTTTGAAGGTTGTGATGATTTACCAGACATGGAAGACTGAAAAAAGAGTTCTTTTTAAAAAAAACTGGTCCACATCAGGAACTAAAAGTCAGGATATTGCTGCCTCTGTCTCACTCAAAAGCAGTGGTGGAAGAAGCATTCGGCCCTTGGTGCCGAGTTTTAACTACAGTTAATTCCCTTTCAGGTGATGCCCAGAAGGAGTGGCCAGGTGCAGCTGCTCTGCTCACGAGGCGGTTAAAGAGCCGAGCCAACCTGATCAGAGCTGTGTGGCGTTTGTAGTGTTGGGTGGCGACTGTGCGGTCGTTGTGCCGTTTGGTAATCGTAGGATCGGCGTCGTTTTCAGGAAGCTCGCTCTAATTTGCATTCCTGTTGTCGTTTGTTTGTAAAATAAACCTGACCTTTTGTTGAACAATCAGTTTCCTGGTCCCTTTAACCCGGTTTTTGTTTTGATCTTGTTACTCCCGTCGCTCACGGGGACGTAACATACTCGGGGGCTCGTCCGTTTCCTTTTACACGATCAGGAGATTTGATTAAAATTGTCTCGTTTTGTGCTCTGCTAAAGCAGCAATCCAGCAAAGTTAAAATATTCTGCTACAAGTCAAGGCAACGCATGAAAAGTCCCACTTTAGTAAAAAAATATCTAAGGATTTGTGGCAAAATATAGTTAAAGGATTAAAGTAAAAGTAGTGGTTTGGTGTTGGTCTCTATGACATCTTCAGATCGTTAACAGTGAAGCATCAGTGTGTCGGCAACAGGGACTAAATCTGAGGACTCCACAATGATTCATGGGAGAAGAAATATTCTCTAATCTTTGATTATTGGTGACAAATTCGATAATTTGACCATTTATTAAAATGAAACCATGCTAGACGTCAAAAGGTGGAGCTGGTTATAATTCATACAACACCCTAAACTGCTTTTAATGCAGTTTAATCTTTAGTTATGTGTTGTATTTTTGAAAACTTGTTGGACTATGCGTTGTGTAAAATCTTAAAAGTCACTAAAGTTGTGAGATAAATGAGTAGAAAGTTGAAAATTAGCCTCTGAAATGTAACGAAGCGGAACGATAGAGCAGCAGAAGATGGAAATAGATGAGTTAAGAACAAATACCTTGGCATCGTAGTTAAGTACAGAGATTCAGATACTTAATTCCATCAATGTTCAAATGTACTAATTGTACAAATTCTGTTTTAGTCTGGGGTGCATCTCTCAAGGAATCTAACCTTCGCCGACCAGCAGCGCCTGTGACTCGCGGCGCTGTAGGATGAGGGTGAACGTAGAGGTAACACAACAAGTCTGTTGTCTCAGCAATGTGTGTTATATATCAAAATCTATTTAACAACACAAGCAGACATCAGCCACCAGAAACCAGTCTTTTAAAAAGTTAAACGTTGCTTTGTTGCAGAAGTGATTCCCTGAGCAGACCTCTCACTGATCTGATGATGGAGCATTTGTGTGAATGAACTCACAGTGTGGTGAGCTGGCTCATGTTGGAGAAGGAGTCGTCGGACAGGGAGCTGATTTTATTGTTGCTCAGATCTCTGTGAAGGAAAAAGGTCACATACAGTCAATATACACACACATAGCAGCAGTAGTCGACACACTGCAACCTTCCTCCAGGTGCTTTGCTTTACCTCCCAGAGTGCTGGAGGGAGCCGATCACATTCGGAGTTGTGTTGATGCTAAACAAATTACATGAAGCTTATTGGAATGAGATGGAGTTTGTAAATTCACAGCGCAGTCTACAGCTCCCCCTGCTGGTCACACAGGAGTTTACCGGCAGACTTTGTGTGCAGCTCCTTTGCAACCACTACACTTTCAACACAACACGATTTAGGACTCACTCCTGCAACTATGAGGTTAAAGTGCTCAACTTTAAATCCACGACAGAAGCTCTCTATCAGACATGTGGCCCTTTTTGCATGTCGTTTCCTGGTTCTGGATGTGGTTTCTTTACTCTCTGCTAAGCTCGATGTGCAGCTCAGGCCACTTGGTATGTGGGCATTTCCACATGACCGGCCCAGAAATGTCCCCTGGTTACCTTGTCTTAATGCTTAAATTCCTCGCACTGCTTCATTGTCCTAAAAACGAGAGTGAGAGCGCATAAAGGAGCCGAGAGTCTTACACCGGGGTTGGTCCTGCACAGAGGAATTTCTGGCTCCCTCCAAAGAGATTTAAGAAAATCGCCAGCGCCAAAATGATTGAGAATAAACCGACCATGCTTACTGTCATGAATAGTCGCCCCCCAAAGGCCCATTGTGAGCCAGGAAAAAACCCTGCGCACTGTTCACTGCACCTACTTAAAGCTCGTCGTGCACTCGGAGAGGAATGTGCCCGAACAGAGACACAACAAAAAGTGTCAGTGTGGCTGCTTTGTACCGACAAAATAAAGAGAGAGAGCTCCTCGACTGAAGGAGGTGTTTTCAGAGAGAAAGTATAATCATTTTTTTTAATTATCAGTATCAGTATCAGGAACAGTGAAGTGGCTGATGAGTGTTTGGTCGAGTGTTTCTTACACAAGCTGCAGGTATTTGAAGGTGGCTAGCTCCTTAGGAACACTGGTGAACTGGTTACCATCCAGATACCTGACGTGACAAGACAAACACATTCTCTGCTGAGTGATAGTCCGTTAAGGATAATCTGGGATCCATTCTGCAGTAATACATCGCTGATAATCTCCAAGTGAATTCAATTATTTCACATGTGACACTAAAATCCCATAAACTGCCTGGTTACTGCAGAAAAACAACAACAACAGGAATATTTTTCTAATTAAATTTAAGTCTGTGTCTTACACTCAAACTGCAGCAGAAACTTCTTCCGCTAATAAGAAATTTACTGTTACAACATTCACTGAACTTAATTCAACTGCATTTGCCGTTAAGCATAATTTATGTATTTAATGACGTGATGAAGTTTCAGCAGCTCTTCTAACAAGAATGCTTGTTGCTTACACTGAAACAGCAACCACCCAATAACTCTTTAACTTCCAGACTCACAGTTCGGTGACGTTGCGCGGCAGCCCTCTGGGCAGAGCCTGCAGGTGTTTGTTGCTGCAGCGGACCACCGTGTCCATACAGGTGCACTGGCTCGGACACTGAGGACCCGGAACACAGCTGCTGTCCTCCAGCACAGAACCTCGACAGAGAGACAGGAGGGTTGGATTCACTCGTCTTCACTTTCATTTAACGAGTAGAAAACCTTTTTTTTGTGGTGCTCAGAAGGCATCGTAAGGTATGATAACATCACCAGAACATTGTCTACATCAGGGGTGTCGAACTCCGGTCCTCGAGGGTCGCAATCCTGCAGGTTTTAGATGTTTCCCTCTTGAATCAGGTGTGTTGGAAGAGGGAAACATGTAAAACATGCAGGATTGCGGCCCTCGAGGACCAGGATTGGACACTCCTGGTCTACATGCTTCTCTCTAAGTTGAGGCCTTTCGTATTCACATATTCTCGTGGATTAGTCGTAGCAGCTGCTTGAGTTCCTTGAAGATGTTCCACCTCTCATCCGAGAGGCTTCATCAGCTCTGACTGACTAGTTGGGAGTTCCAGATATCCTTAAGGAGCCATTAACACCTGAGTTTTAATTGGGGGTTTGTTGCTCCTCCCCCTCGTTATGTGAGTCGTTAGTGCTCCCCCTGCCACGGTGGTGCTCGTTAGGGTCTGGGTGTGGATGTGGTTTCATCTTCCTGGGGAGAGATCTTAGGACTGAACGGTAAACAGGTGAGAGGTGATGCCTCAGACCTCCACCTCTGATGAGGGATGGTCTTTCTAGTTTGACATAGATGGCTTCTTTCACCCCTCTCTCAAACCATCTGGCCAAAATCTGGACGTTCTTCAAATGAGTGTCCTTTGTCCTTAAGCTGCAGGTGGACTGCTGAGTCCTGTCCTGAGGAGCTTCAAGGAAGTCAAGCTACTACGATTAATCCACGAGAATAATCACGACCTGGATGACTGAGAAGCTTCACAGACATCTTGTATCAGCATGTTACACTTTTGAATTCTCTGCAGTAATTCCTGAGCTTCCTTTTAAGTTCATCTTTGAACATGTGTGCGTCATACCGTCCTCGCAGCGGAAATCGGGAACAGCTACGTCCTGCAGCGGGATCTCTCGGAGGAAGGCGGGGCCCTGGCAGCGAGGATTCCCCGTCACAATTCTCCGGCTTCTGAGCCACACCCCAAACCAGGACAGGCGGCAGTCGCAGTTAAAAGGATTGGCCAGGAGGTTTCTGATGGCCAGCCGAGATGGAGAGCAGGAGACAAAGAGGATGAAGGAGAAAGAAGTGTGACTGTGGCCCATGAGTCCTAAGAGCTAGACATGCACGGACTTAAATGATGCTGTGTGAGAGTTTGTAAGGGCTCCAATTATTACAAAAAAGAAAGGTGGGGAATGGGTCACATTATTGGAAATAGAGTCCCTGTTAGAGCCCTCATGCACTGGACAGTCCAACAGTGGCACAACCGTATGCACTTAGCTGGAGCAAACCCTGAAGCCTCTGAGTCGATAAGCATGGAGATTGGGAATGATATGCATGTATACGTGTGTGTGTGTGTGTGTGTGTGTGTGTGTGACTAACAGCGTGGACAGGTTCGGCAGGGTGTCGAAGGCTCCAGGCAGGATGGTGCTCAGCTGGTTGTCGTACAGGGAGAGCAGCCTGACGTTGGTCAGTCCCGTGAAGCTGCCGTTGTGGATGCAGCTGATCTTGTTGTTCCTCAGCATCCTACAAACACACAAACATTATGACGCTGTGTGGAGCTTATTACATGAAGCTTGGCCGTACTCTTTAAACATATATATATGTTTTTGCCTGGTTA
>NW_007578083.1:39289-47081 GCF_000690725.1 Stegastes partitus
GCCATGTTTTCATTCTGATGTTAGATCCATGCTCCTTGTGGCCGCTGGTTTCAATTCATTATTACTGGAGAAGAAAAACTACTAAGGTTTTAAAATTAGAATTTTCGGGAGATGATTCGGCCGACAGATTACCTCCCCTATGATCTATCAATGTTCCAGTTAATTTATGGACATTTATGCACTGGTTTGTATGAAATGGTCTCATCCACCAAGTCCACGAGGGTCTGCTTTGATGTGCTTTCCACCAACTTTGCTCCAACACAGTAGGAAGTCTTCATTTCTCCAGAAACCCTGAGCTACGTCTGCACACCTCAGCAATACAACCAGTCTGTAACCAGCTGCTTTAAACACAGTCATCCAGAAACATCTGGAGCCAGGTGTGTACTTCTGTGTCCGTCTGTGCAGCAGACTGATGCCTTTAGCCGTTAACACCGCACTGTGTTCCGACTCCCTTGTTGATATATTTTTCCTATTTTATCAGCTAATATTCAGTAAACTACGGGCGATGAGCCAAACTCACAGCATGCGGAGGCCCTCCATGCCTTTGAACATGCTCCCTCTCACTGACTCCAGGTGGTTGGCCGTCAGGTGAAGCTCCACCACCAAGGAGGCGCCTTCAAACGCCCCGTCTTCAATCTCTGAAATCTTGTTGTTGCTCAGGTTGCTGGATGTGAGAAAGAATAAAAGAGTAAAATTTCTTCCCACTTAGCTGGGATCACACACATTTAACGGAGGACGGTTTCAGTGGACAACAACATATATAAGCAACATCATAACAAAAGGGCTCATTAAAATAAATATTTTCAAGTGAAAGTTTGTTTTCACGCTTACAAAGAATGCGGTTACTAAATTTCACACGTCAAAAATGAGAAACTTTCTGAAGCATAAACTAGTGATTTGGCTTTTATACGCGCTCTGAAACGCCTCGGAGGATGTCGGTTAATAAAGGAGGGGGTTTGTATAGAAGCTATTTAGATGGCATCCTATCTAGATTTACACTAAATCCAACTGTCTCAGCAGGTCCCACTCTGTTCGAGGAAACTGTTTACTCATGTGGTCGACCTGCTGAACTGGCGACTCAACACTCTGGGAGATGTGTTTTCTCGTGGTGAAATTATTTATGAATTAACCACAAGTTAATTCTTGATTTTCTGTAGCAGCGCTGTGCTCAGCTGTTTCTTCTCCTACATAAAGGCTCAGACAATGAGAACGTTTCTTTTGATGACTGAGAGGGTATTTGTCATTGTGTTTTTTTGCTAAGTTTCCAGAGTGACCTACATTTTCTTGAGCTGCGACAGGCCCTTGAAGGCTCCGGTGGCCTCCAGCACCGAGAGGTCGTTGTTGTTGAGGCGCCTGAGACAATCAGAGAGAGAGAGAGACAACGTGAAGAGGATGTCATCATTAGCAGAAGAGCTGGATTGGAATGTGTGTGACTGGATGTGCATCCATGCAGCATGAACACACATGTCAGCATGAATACGTACAATGGTTCAGCACAGCGTGTGTTTAGATCGATCTGTGCAGCTTTTCAGTTAAAAACAAAACAAAAACTGAAGAGCTGCTGAACGGACTTTCATTTTGTTTTTGTACAAGGACAAATAAATATCTCCCTGTGTGCACTGATACGCTGCATATGTCTGTGAGTGTGTGCATGTAGACGTACTGCTGGTATTGTAGCGGTATCACTGTGCATCGCAGTGAAAATGACTGATGTATATGAAAGACCAGCGTCATCAGCTGTTGGTGGCTCATCACAGTGGTAGAAAAAATATCATCCAAAACCTGGATGATCAACTCTTTGCTAAAACATTTGCTATTTTCAGTTTTGCTGCTTTGTTCTGCTTTAAGTCACTGTAGATAGAAGACAGTTGATTGATGAAGACTAGACTTGATGATGAATTGGCAGGTTAGCTTGGAAAGCTAGCGGCCTGATTAGGCTTTACAGCGGGAATTAGCAAAATGCAATCCTGCAAACTTCAGCAATAATGAAACACAAGAACATTTTTAACATACATAGTTTTTCCTTTGAGGGTAACTCTACAAAGTTTCTGTTATCGTCTGTGATCATCGTTACTGTCCTGTTTGATGATGAAGTTGATTATTTAGGTGCTAAATATACGGTGGCCGTGAAGTGCAAAACAAATTTACAAGTGGTGAAGCACTTCTACAAGTAAATTCAACCAGAAAGGGAATGCACCAACTCTGGGATTGAACCAGAAGTGGTAACAGAGTTCATGGTGACCCAAGATGGACGGCGACCGGGTGATGTTTTGCCCGTTTTGTGGCACACGTGAGCCGATGAACGCGGTCACAACCCGGCTTCATTCAGTTTGCTTTTCAGAGACCTCGAGCTGACGTGAACATCGTGTAAACATGACATATGTTCACAGCGAACGAGTGTCCCTCATTAAAATATCTGATGCACTGCTGCAGCTTTTCTGGTCCCTCCATCTGGTCCATGCCCCTTAAAAAGTCTAAAGACCGACCACAGAAAAAAACAAAACTGCGCCGTCCATCTTGGGTCACCATGAACTCCATAAATGACGACATCAACTCTTACTGGCTGCTCCCTGTTACCATTTCCGGTTCAATCCCAGAGTTGGGGCATTCCTTTTCCAGTTGATTTTACTTGCAAAAGTATTTCGTCACTTGTAAATTTGTTTTGCACTTCCCGGCCACTGTATAAACATCCTGCACAGGTTTTTTGTTTCTTTTAGCAGATTAAATCTCACTTCATGCACAAAAAGCCTGATGAAAACTGAATGCAGCATCAGTTTGTATCCGCTCACACAGGCACGAGGAGAGCTTTAGTCAGAAAATTAAAATGACTCGTCTAATTGTAGCGTGGAGAGTGTTTAAAATGATTTAATTAACCAATCCTATGGGACTAATTCCAAAAAAAAGGTTTGCCTGTCTTGTGAGTTGACATAAAAAGTTCTGATGCCGCCTGATTAACAGACGGGTGTCATGTCTGGACGGGGTTCTGGTGTCGTGTCCATGCACATGTCTCACAGCTCTTCAGTCGAGGGCGGCAGGTGCTCCGGGAACTTGGTGAGGCGCAGGTTGGAACAATCGACCACGTTGGCTTCACAGCGACATTTGGCGGGACACACTGGCTTACTGTTACACTCGTAGCTCAGACGTCTGTCCTCAGTACCTGGACACAAACACAGCGAGGACATCGAGATGAATACACGCTCTGAGAAGGATGCATCGTTGTTGTCAAATGAATTAATTCTGATTAAGTGTAAATCTGTAGCAGAAAGCATCACTAATTCATGCATCCACCGACATAAACAAGTAACTATGAACACACAGACACACAGAGTCACCTGGGATGTGGTACTGCTCCTTGGCTGCCGGGAAAAGAAAACAGAAACAAAACTATGTCAGTCAAATTCACTGGATGCTTGACAAAAAGCAAATAGCCACACACAGTCCTAGAGGAGGTCTCGTATGAAACTGGCAGCAGTACATAAAGCACACAGCAGAAAGGAGGAGTGAAACAATCCCAGTCTGTGTTTTGCTGTTTTATGGAAGTGGTGCGTCGGCCTGCGTGAAGCGTTCCAGCCCTGGCAGTGGACTAAAGCGGCGTGGAGCAGTTTGTGTGGGGATCAGAGCGCTTGCCACGGTTTTACTGGCCAGAGGCTGGCTTCATATACTGGCTTCACACATACTGGCACGGTGTGGAGGAAGAAAATGGCCAGGGAGCTTTTAGTTACAGGCATCCGGTTACAGTCTGTGAGATTAACTTGCTTCTTTCTTGTCGCGCTCACACGTAAAACACGCGTCCTCCACCTTCATCCTTATCCTGCTCAGAGAGCTCAGTGTGCTGCTAGGCTAGCTGCTGGGATTGATTTCTTACTTGTTTTATAATATCCATCCATCCATTTTCTATACACCGCTTAATCCTCATTAGGGTCGCGGGGGGCTGGAGTCTATCCCAGCCGACTTAGGGCGAAGGCAGGGGACACCCTGGACAGGTCGCCAGTCCATGTTTTATAATATCGAGGAGGAAGAACAGTTCTTGGTCCTTCCATAATTTCATGCTAAGATTTGCAGGTTCTGGGGGATTATGGGGTAGTGATAGCTCGAGGGTCTCCGGGTTCGGTGGAGGCTCCGAGGCCCGGCACCGACAGGCTGCAACCTCTGAGCAAGGCCATTAACCCTATCTGCTCCAGGAGTGTTGTTCTGTGGCCAACCCTGCCCTCATGTTCCTAACAGGCTGCGTTCAGGCCCAATTAATGATGAATATCTGAATATTCGGCGCGGTCGGGGGACACTTCCACCCCGGGGCAGCACTCTGACGGGGTGGAAGTGTCCAGAACACACAGGCAGTACTTGGCTGCTGATGCTAGTTTAGTTAGCGCTCACACTTCTGTTTCCTCCATCGGTAGCGGCGGGGGAGTGGCAGATACGCTCCACCGTTACCATCCATGTTTACTTCCATAAACACTGAGCACGCTCGCTGCGTGTGACGTCATCGTGTCCTCTTCTGCGCATGCGGGACACTTTTGGGTCGTATGAAGTTCACACAGCAGATCACATACAAGTCGCATTGAACTGGAAACGTGAAGGAAGTCACAAAGAAATCCTCATTGAGCATCAAGTCCTGCAGTGTGAACGTAGCCAATCTGTGGGATTGTTCAGTCAGATAATACGCCGTCATCCTGATTGGTGACATTAAATGTCATGTCGGAGTCACAATCCAACGCTGTCGCTATGTTAAGGCTGTTTTTATGGGTTCTGTTAGTTTTTACTAAAAACCTGTCGGATAGCAGGTTTAGGATTGTTAAGGGTCGATTATGGAGTCACGGCTGTACTTAGAACAACTTGTCACACTGACAGACCTGGTTCATGTTAAACATAAAGAGTTGTCGGTTGGCTTTTTTTGAAGAATGCATTATGCAGCAGTCTGGATTTGTTTCGTGAGCAGAGAAGTGTTTCTGACAGCGCTAACAGAGCATATGCTAATAAAACACGTCTAGTGTGACAAGAGGCTGTCACACTATCATGATTCTACATTTCCTGCACCAACTGTTTGTAAATTTCTCTTGTAGTAGTTCAACATCGTACAATATTAACTGCGACTCACAAACCCAGACCGTCACTCCTCATCTCAGCTCACATTCCTGACTTTTTTTATTCTTTGTCTCTTCCAGAAACACACACACACACACACAGACATTAACACACACACACACACAGAGACATTAACACACACACAATGGCGCTGACTGACCGGAGCATCTGAATTTGTTGCTCTTGATCTGTGCGATGCGTTTGTTGGCAAGGCGGCGAGGGCTGGCACAGCGCGCTCCGCTGGTCTCTATGGGGTTTGAACGCAGGAAGTCGGCCAGCCACTTCACATTACAGTCACATACGAAGGGGTTCTGGGCCAGGTGGCTGATGAGAAATCACAAGGGGGAAGGACATCAGTCAGATCAGACTGAATGGAGTGGAACAGAACTTAAAATAGTATGAATGTATTTATTGTCTCACAGCGTCTGGATGCTGTGCAGGGAGTTGAAGGTGCCTTTGGCCAGACTCTGGATCTTGTTGTCGTACAGCGACAGCAGAGCCAAGTTCTCCAGATCTTTGAACACCGTGGCTCGGATACAGTGGATCTTATTTGCATTAAGCAACCTACAGGATGATTGGAGACCATTGTCAAGAAACTGCAGGACAAATCCTAAAAAAAGCTCTAATCTAGGCTTGGATGAGCTGGATTTGACAGAAAAGTTTGACTCATCAGACACTGGATCAGACAGATAATATTTCCACTTGTTTATCACTTTCATGCAAGATCCAGCAAGTTGTCATTTTCGTTACACAACGACGGGCTCATGCGGACTTACTGCTAACAAAACAGCCCATTCATTCTTTATCCCAGGGCTTTGAAATGCTGCCCGGAACTATCACTGATATTTACAAACTGATCTTGAACAAACATTCAAGTTCTAGCAGGAAGACAACCAAGTGAAAAATGAAGCCGCTGTTCAAGGGTCAAAAAAAAAAATGCAGTTCCTCAAATATCCACTAGAGGCTGGCTCTAGTCCGCACTAAGGCCCATACTGAAATGTTGGACTTTACAGCAGAAATAAAAATGTTTGTGGGCTGCTTCAGAAAACTGTTTTGGTCTCTATTGCAAGATGACTTCTCTTAAGTCGTTGTTCTTTCACGTCAGCTGTTATCGGCCATTTTTTAGAGAATGTGGAGGCAAAGGGAATGAAGGAAGCACAAACAGCTGATGAGTCACGTGAGAAATTATTTGAAAAAAAGGTTCTGCCATCATCCATAAAGCACTAACTTAAAAAGCGGCGAGCCACTCTAGTAAGTATAAAAACATTTATTGTGGTGTTTAAAAATGTCTTCATGAACTTTTTCTAGTGTGATGCCACTAGATGCATATAAAAATACACTTTTCATAGACACACATTAGCTGACATTTGCTTTCACGTTAACATGTCTCGTCCCTTTATGAAACATCTGCTGCAGTGCCACATCTGGTTAGCTTGCTACTGCACCAGTAAAGGCTCTACATATTGAATGCATTGTTCGATACCGTAAGCTGATATGACTGTTTTCATAAAGCGATGTTACAGCAAGTCACAAGGAACAGATTTATATTACTGACTTGGCAAAAAATAAATAAAAAAAAAAAAACTTGCACAAAGACGTGAGCGAGTTTCCATTCAACATTTAAAACAAAAAAAAGTGTACTTCTATTTGACACCTGAAATTTATTTCTGAAAAGTGAAAATATCAGTTCAGACAGAATAAGCATGTTGTGGTTTTGGACTTACAGCAGCTCCAGCGACGCCAGGCCATCAAACACTCCGCTGGGCAGCTCGGTGATCTTATTACCGTACAGAACCCTGCACACAAACAACAGCACAAAGCTCTTCCAAGGCTTTCTAGTTTTGTAATTGCAAATTAAACCATCAGTCTGTTACCAGTTACTGTGATGCTTCATCAAAACAACAGTAAGACTCTTTTTTCTTCCATAAAAAGTTTAGATGGCTTCGTCAATCCTGCACGTCGTCTTCCACGTTCACACACAATCCACCAACACAGAGACCGGCCGGCCACCCACCATAACTGTTTGTATGTCCTGATATTTCCTACGAGTTCTGCGTTTACTGGGAGCAGGCGCCACTTTTGAATTATTCATACCAGCAGATGCACAAACATACGCATGTGGTGGAAGCATATGGAGACATAGACAGGCCTAATACAGACATATGTAAAAACATATCGGCGGAGGCACTCTCCACACTCCCAACATTTTACCCGCACGCACTGAGTGCTCGTTACTCACAGCGAGTTGAGAGCTCGGAGGCCGTGGAAAGCATCGGGGGCGATCTCGGATATCTGGTTGTTACTCAGGTCTCTGGGAACGAGAGAGAGAGAGAGAATGATTTATGAATGATTTAGGTCCCCGCAGCCAGTTTCTCTGAACTTTTAAGGAACTACTGATTGCTTCTTCATTGGTCGAGGTTTGATGTAAAGACGAAAACTGTTTTCTCATTTCAAGAACCAATTCAGAATTCTTGTTTTTCATCATTTTAATTGACAATTGAAGCGTTTTTTTAAATGAAAGATCTTCTTCAAGTACGTTTAAAAACTCTCTTGAATGAAATAAGTTGTATTCAAAATGTTTTTTCTATTAAAAAACAAACTGTAGTCACCTGGTTAGAAGTCCCCATGACTGAATCTACGCCAACTTCCTCTTTAAAAAGTCTTGAATTCATGAGTAGGCAAATTTTTCTTATTTCAAAAATGAAACGGT
>NW_007578083.1:47993-50750 GCF_000690725.1 Stegastes partitus
GCTGGTGGTGAATCACGCGCCTTCAGTTTCAGGTGAACTTAGAGAAACTTTTCACTTTCAGCAGCAGAACTTGAAGACAGCCAACATCGTTCCGTACATGGAAGCAAAAACATCTAAGAGAAGTAGCATTTACCAAACCGCTTTCTGAAGCAGAGGTAGATTATTTTTCTGATAGATGGAAAACGGCACAACACAACACATTATCTGCTTCAAAGGTTTCAGCCCTACAAGTCCAGACCACGGTCCACTATCCCACCCTGTATCTAACTCTGTTATCTCCTACTGCTTAAAGAAATCAGATCACCGCTTCTGTCTCGCTTCTATCAGCGCGGGAACATTTGTGAGATTGATCGCTACCCTCCTGCTGTTTTGTTTGGGATTTCGACTTGAAATAAAAACCGATCCTTGAATGCCAAAGAATTTTTCCTGAGCTGTTGTTCCTGCTCGCTACAAAAGCTCCCTCAAGAATTAATCACAAAGGTGACCTTTACCTTCGCTGTCAGGTTCCCACAGTCTGCAAAATACCTGCCTGCAGACATCAAAACGTCCATCTAGGATTCACTTCTTCTGCTAAAACTCAGTCAAGGGATTTTTCATCACTTTACAAATTTAGTTTTTTCATCTCTGTGCATTCTTTTATCATTCAGTATCTTCATCACTCAATTTGCCAGAAGCATTTTGTAAAAAATGAAAAGGATTGAAAGCTGATGGATGCGTTTTCTTCTTTAGATTACATTTCCATGTGCTATTCTCTGGGGTAAAACATGCATGAATGGCTTTATTGTTCATTTTGCCGAACCGCAAGTCAAATCAAATCAAATAAAACCCATTTATAAAAAATAAGACACCCCACTTCATGAACTGACTGGACAGTAAGTGGACCTGACAGCAGTTTTTCTTTTTTGTTGTTGTTTTTTAATGCGAGAGCTGCTTCGCCGGCCAAGTCGAAGTTTTAACTATTTGGATTTGGTCCGTCCGGCCAAACCGCGACATGTTAGATTATAAAACCTCTTGTCCCGCCGCCACCCGTCAGTCGCTCAACTGTCATAATAAATTTTAAGACAAACCACTTTAGCCAAGGCTGGTAATGTAATCAACCCCCCTCTTAGAGCTCGCGACAGTCTCGCAGTGATGATGTAACAGGCAGGAGGAGAGAGGAGGGGGAAGAAACAAAAAGATTGAGAGGAAAAGGAAAAACCGCAGAGAGACAAAGACGGAGAGAAAGAATGTCTGGGGGTGGAAAAAGGAAGGGAAGAAAGAAAAGCAGCAGCAGTGGACAAAACAAAAACCACACGGGAAGAAAACGGGGTGAAAAAGTCAGGAGCATAATTATTGTGGCGGGATTTGCATTTTTTATACATATGCATCGGATCACAATGAGATGCGCTTGGTTCCTCATGCGAGACCCAATGGAGAACGCATCTCCTCGCAGGCTGATATCAATCAAACGCTCCCCAATGCTGAAAATCCACTGGGGCTGCATGATACGTGGAGCAGGAAAACCACAGCTCAGCGAGCAGCGGAGACACAAGAAAGAAAGAAGAAGAGGAGCAATCCGTTTGGCAGATCGGATTTGAAAACACTGACATGTTCTCGGAGCTGCTGTCCCTGTTGATTTAAACCTCACAGGGTGCAGCTTTAAAAAAATGAAAAATGCAGCTTTTCCAGCCAGCGAGGAGTTAGCTGACTTTTAAAGTAACCTGAATAAAGACAAAATATGCACACTCTGGGGATGGTTTTCCAGCAGCGAGTGCAGCTAAACAAAACTGAAGATGCTCTACTTCTTTTGACATTTAGTCTAAAGAAGCCATAAAATCAGCAGGCAGAACATCTTCTGCAGCGAAAGAACAAAATTCAACGAGAATAAAACAGATATAAGCAGCGCTACAGTTCAGAGGTCAAGCTGTTCCCATGCAGGCTGCCGCTAAAGTCTGATTCCCGCTGGTATAAAGTAAGTTAAATCTCACTAACAGATCAAGGATTCTTGTGTCTCTCTGTCTGTTCTTTGTTTTCCTCAACAGCCGTCCAGCTGATCCACTTGCTGAGTGAACTGGCTTTGAGAAAGTGCAGTTGGAAGTTGTTTGGAAGAACTTTTTTTTAAATGTAAGAAACACAAAAATGAAGCAGCAGTCGGTGAGCGTGGTCGAGCACAACATCGCCTCGCAAACACGACGGCACTCCGTCAAAGCGTGAATCCCCCAAAGAAGAAGCTAAAAACACACTGGCCCACCATCACCTGAAGCGTGGGAGTGTTTTAGACAGAGATCAGCCACACGGTGCTCTAAGCAAACTGGAAACAGCTGATCACGACAAGCCCAGAGCGCTTCGTCAAATCTGCTGCGACGGGCGGCATCGTCCTCCGTGTTCTCCTCAGCTGAACATGATGCCGGTTGCTGGGATGCATCGATACACAGAACATGTGCCTTCAGCTTCATCACTTAAAATGGATTTGCTTAATATCTCTTCATCTTCCCAGACGTACCATTAACTGCATCTCACTGCCTCAGTTTTAAGGCAGGTCCTCTGTCATGACATATATATATATATATACATATATGTAGTGATTGCATTAATCTGTGTGTGTTGTTAACATCACGACAGCAGCGACGTGGAAATTAGACGATGATGATCAGATGACTTGAAAAATTTAGGAGGCAAGATTTTAATATTTACTTTGGAAGTGATGCATGACTGAGCAATAAAAAATCATCTTTAGGGATTATTTGGTACATTAATCAACTTAACAAAAGAAGCAAT